>NC_042493.1:24787595-24837190 GCF_005508785.2 Acyrthosiphon pisum
GTAGACAATCGTAGTAGGCTTATAGGAACATTTATCAGTGCACCAATAATGACCAATAATTTACATTCTGAATTGACAGAGATCTCTTATTGATATTAATTGTAAGTAAAATTATTTTAAAAATGCTGTTTTGTATTGTCTAAACCAGTACTTTTCGGGGCGTATATTATCAAATTATTAAATTAATTTCCAAATAAATATGAGTTCTGTGCAGCGGCTGTGTAATTTTAATCAAACTAACGAAAATCAATGTACCTATATATACAGTAAAAATAGTAAAAATAACAGTCTAAACAATAAAATTGTTAATGGTTACTCCTGGTAAGCGTATCATATTACCGTAGTCACAAAACGGTGTTCATAAATCATAATACATAGTTAGTAATAGTTACGCCCGTAGTGTTACGTCAGTTATGTACATATTTTAACGAGGTCGATGAAAATGTTGATAAATTCTAACAAATTACAGTATTACGTGCAACTGTAAGTTTAATGTAAAGTATTAACTACATTTAACTACCTATTAATAATTATTATATTATGAACTATTTACTTTTGTTGGAAAGGTTTTCAGGTTGGTCTTGTAATCCTTCATTCATAGTAGGACTGTTGGTCCGTTCTTCTTCCCCACTGTATTTAGTATCGACGCTAAAGTCGTCAGTGTTAGCATCAATGTCGTTTTGACGTTCATCGACGTCAGCTGAGTCGATGTCCACGGCCATATCTTCAATGTACTCGGAGGATGTAGGATCGTCTTTGTTGTTGCGTGTCATACTGGAATCGGAGAGAGGCGGAGGAGATGGAATAGACGATTCGCGGGAGGAGCAGCCAGCGTTAGCAGGCTTGCTCAAGTTCTCAGGTTGCTCTTGTTCGCGTTTGAACTGAAACAGTTGTAGCGATGATGAGTGATTATTCGACAGGTGATGTTGCTGTTGCTGCTTGTGATGGTGCTGGTGGATATTGTGTTGCTGTTGTTGTTGCTGTTGGTGATGATGTTGTTGATGATGGTTTGTCATTAATAACTGTTCGGCAGGCTGCTGTTGCTGCTGTGACGGCATTTGAATATTCGATGGGAGTGCTATGTCTGTCGATGACGATTGATGATGTTGTTGCTGGCCATGGTGGCTGCCACTGGGTCGGAATAGATTGGATAGAGCCGTCGGAAAAGACGAGGCGGACGAGGCTGCGGAAAACTGATGGGACAACGGAGACCGCGGAGTGACGGCACCAGTAGAGCTGGGTGGCATTTGTGAGTTGCATCCGTTCTGATGGTGTGGACTCTGGTTCAAGTGCGGTGGCATCAGTGCCGGAAAGTCTCTGTCCAAGTGTTCAGGAACCGGCAACGGATTCATTTTGACGTTGGGAAATTTCGACGTGTGTCTTTGAAAATGGACTTTGAGGTTGCCTTTAGTGGTAAACCGGCTGCCGCAAACGTTGCACTTGAACGGACGTTCGCCCGTGTGCGATCTGATGTGTATCTGAAGGGCCGAGTCGCTACCAAACACCTTGCCACAGTAACGGCACCTGTGCTTGTAAAAGTTGTCTCCTCGACTTCCACCACTGCCACCGGCAGATTTACCGTCGTATGGTGATAGTGAGCTGCCCTTTCCACCGCTATTAGAGCCCTTCCGGAACGAAAGCTCGTCCGCGAGATTGTTGGCCATCATGCCTTGACTGGCCTTGTCCAGAACTTCTTGGGCACGGCGTTGCAACGTTTCCAGCGTGTTGGGTTCGCTGGGCGATGGCGGCGGGTCCAAGTTGGTGATGATGGACGATGCAAACGCGGACGAAACGGAGCACGACGGGATGGAATGATGATGCGTGACGATTGGCAAAGAAGTGTACGGCGTCAGCGAAAACGATGTCGACGATGATGTAGACGGCTGAGGCTGTGACTGAAGCGTGGCCGGAGGTGGTGGCTGCGGCGCACTCTCGGCCGCCACGGTCTGGACGGCGGTCGGTTGGAGCGGCAGCTGCTGCTGCGGCGGTGGTGGTGGGGTTTGTACCGGCAACACGGATGCTTGCAAAGCTTGCATTGGCGACGGAGCGGGGCGTTGCAGTTCGGGCACCATTATGGCCATGATGGATGGCGGTGGAGGCGTCGGCGAGCGTGAGGTAGACGGCGACGGAGATCGGCTGAGCTGAAGTAGTGGCGTTTGCGTGGTACAGTCGCCGGTGGACTGTTGCGTGGACATGGACATCGGTACGGGTACCGGAATTGAAAGCGGCGTGACTGCCGGTAGCAACTGTTGCGGGGGCGGTGGGGGCAGAGGCGGGGATAGTGCGGCCTGATGGTGCTGTACAATCTGGTTCAACATTTCGGCGTTACTCCGCGATATGGCCAATAGTGACATGGGTATGTCGTTGGGCGAAGCCCCTGCCATGGTTGACATGACCGCGGTGCTATCGTCATTGCCGTCGCTGAGTAGTGGCGGCGACACAGACAAGGTTCCATCGATACTTCCGGTACCAGCACCACCGCCACTCCGACGGCTTATTTGTAACTGTTGACGGAGCTGTTGGATGAGGCTCAACTGCATCATCTGCTGATGTTGCAACGTGAACAGTGATGAATTGACGATGGCTAAGTCTTGTAGCACGTTTTGGTTGCTGACGGCACCGTTATTAACAGCCATTGCGGTGGCCGCGAACTGTGCAACGGCCACTTTGGTGTGTTGCAGCGCTTCGAGTGTCACATGGTGACCGGCTGCCGCTTGTTGTTGCTGCACCTGCTGCACCTGCTGCTGGAGCGTTGGTATGTCAACCGAAGCGGCAGCCGCATTCACGGCCGCTCGGTAAGCGGCTAACGGAAAACCGGTCGACACCTCAATTGCGGCCATATTTTCTTCTATGGCCACCCTGAGGTCGTCGCCGGCGATGACGGAGTCTGGCAGACCACCACCGTAACGGCGGTTGTTGTTCTCAGCGTCCTGCCGCTGTCTCCTCTGCTCTTCGTGCGCCTTATTGTTGTTGTTGTTATTATTATTGTTGTTGATATTGTTATTGTGACAGCTACTCCTTAAATCGGCTACGGCCATTGCCTGCAAACCGGCCGCGTTGTAATGGTGTCCGTGACGGTGATAGTCGTCTATCTCGTCCAAGTCGTCCAAGTCGTCTACAACGTCCTCGTCATCCTCTGGTTCTTCATCATCTTCGACATCGTCTGTGTCGTCGTGATCGTTCCGATGATCGAAATCATCGGAAGTGTCTGCGTTGTTGGCGGCGCCGGTTCGGAGCACACACGTCTTGTTGTGTTCCGACAGCTCGGAAAAACTCAGAAATCCCATGGCACACTGTCTGCACGTATTTGACAACTTTCTAGGCAACTTTTCACCGTGCATCGGCCCATTCTCTTCATCATCTTCATCATCTGAAGTCATCGATGTCGCACCTGCGATACAAAATGAAACACCAACAATTAATATCGCAATTGTTGTGGCCGCGGGATATGCGATCCAACGTGTTAACAGGGTGTTTTCTAATTGTATTGCGCATGATGGGACTTTGATGTCACGAAAACTAACCTAAACGGACGTGACTGTGCAGACCACCTATATAATTAGTATAGGCCACCTCGATCTGCATCTGTACGCGCGTTATAATGTTCGGACACGTATAGCTATATAATAACGGCTTAGGGTTGTTTTTCGTTTTATTTGGTGGGGGGAGGGGGGGCGACCGCGCCAATGGTATAAGCTCGCAGATTTAGGGGAGTCTTTTGTTGACAATCGCGACGTGTGTGACGAACAAAATATACATTTAAAAATAAAATACTGCAAACGAACCACGCACGACAATACAAGATAGTAGGTATACCGTAGAGTCCGTCGCGTGTAGCTAAAAGAGAAAAGAGGAGAAGATAAAAAACGTGTGGTTAATTAAAAAAAATAAAAACTTTTGTATGATTTAAACACTGCTCGACTCGCGTTTAATTTCCGTAAAAGTCTAGACGTCATTAATACCAATCTCGCACGCGCATTAATTGTATAATGTCACAATGATTAAATTTGTACACGACTTTTATTATGTATATATATAATAAATATATATATTTAATGCACGCACATATTATATACATAAGCGAGCGAGCGCATTGTACTATATTACAGTAACCTTCATTAGTTTTTTTGTTTTGCCTCTTCTTCTTCGTTCCTTTTTTTCGTTCTCACTGCGGAGAGAGCGGACTACTGTATAATATATGGACGAGATAAATAACGCTTAAAATATCCCGTCGTGTACAATACAATTATCGTTGCTAATTTAGGCAACATGTATACACGAAAACTGCTCCGGGCGCGCGCGTCGTTTCCACGGTAGATAAAACTTTGAAAACACAGAAACCCTACGACGGATTACTTTTAATGGGATTACCCTGTCTGCCTGCCCGTCCGCCGCCGTTATGATGTCAAACAACGTAATTATCCGTGTCGTTCCCTCCAAAGTCACTCGTCTTATCGGCCATAAGTCGAGCAGCGTTGTATTCAGACGGTAAACAATAACAATAATTATTTTACGGGCTCGTTTAACATTATTATATTGTTATACGATTATAGTATACGAAGATCCGTTAACGGACCGGTAAAAAATAGAATAATTATTATACCTAATATGCATTGGAGTCATGTAAGTTTTATAACATGGCTGTCAAATTTTTAGTAGAGCAAAGCCTAATTGCCACCGAACCAAAGAAGTAACGGCTGGTATAGTGGCAGGGGCAGCAGATGCTTCATCCTGGTTTCTACATTGGATACGAAATAAATATACTAAAAGCTTATACAGGTAAATACCAATATTATAATCATTAAATCTGGTCATTAACTTCTTCATCTCTTCAATTACATATAAAACTGTTATGAGTACGCTACTTTTTTTGTATTGATATGGACCATGCACACAAAATAAAATTAATTTTAAAATGATCTAGGTACCTTAATTTTATTGGATAAATAACCGGAATTTTGGCTATACTGGTGCTACAATTAAGGCAAACCAATAGGGTACGAGTAAAAATGTAATAAAAATGTAAAATAGGGCTGCTAATTTATCTTGCAATACCCTACATAATATGATAATATGTCAATTATAATGTTATAATTATAATGTTGCATCTTTATTGCATAACACAATGCGAGTGAAAGACTTATTAGTATTAAAAAAACCTTATTTCATATTATATAATGTTATTATTCGACGTTAAAAATAATCCGAAATCACGAAGAAAATGCCGTCAGGTTTTTTTTTCTTCCGACATTCTACCATTGAAATCGAATATATTGCAGGCAGCCCGCCATCGGTTTTTTGACGTGAAACGTTTTTATAATTAATTAATATTCCTTAATTTTTTATCGCACAGGTCTGGCCGGGTGCACACTAGCCGCCCGGCGGACGCCGTTCATCCGTCGTCAGTCGTCACACAAAACAATAATAATAGTAAACTCATCAGTGAAAATATAATTAAAATCGCAACCTAAATGAAGCCAGTTTGTTTTGTTTTTGTTTCTTCCACTCGATTAAAACGCACAATTTGCAGTTGTTACGAACGACTGTCGTAGTTATTATCGTTACGGCGAGCGTATCATCATAATATTATTATTGACTACCACTATAATTGTACCTATGTGGCTATGTTATATACTTATATATTATTATACGCGATGGTCACCGCCGCCGCCGTCCACACCGATCATTCCTCGTTAATTTTATTGTAGGTACTGTATATAAGTGCTAATCGTAAATCCGAGTAGAGAAATAATAATGGGAAAAAAACAGCGCTTGCACTATCGGCGAGAGAGAGAGATAGATAGCTATTAAAACAGTCGTTTGGTATAGTGGTTGGTGTCCGTATAATATAATAAAAGTGGTGGTGCAACAGCCTCCTCTTTCTCAGTCGCGGCTTGCTGCAGCAGTTACTGAGTTCATATTTCGCATAAAATATGTTAGGCAGTTCTTTAAAACAGAAATAGTAAAAAAAAAAAAAATAGTATAAAATAAAAAACTAATTTATTAATACCGCAGGAATGTCAATCGACGTTGGTCGACGTCAAATAATGAGACGTTTCCTGTAACGACGACGAGTTCCAGGAGTAGGTACGCGCCAATGTCCTATACCTATACCGCAGTAGTAATTTGACGTATACATTTTTCGAAGAAGCATATTTGCCATCGTTGTCAACCGAGTCGCGGCAGTAACATGACATGACAATGAAAAAACTGGTTCGCGTCATACCACCAAAGACTAAAATCTATTAATTTTGTTTTTTAATCGCATTTTTCGAATGATCGTTTGAGTTTTTTATTCCGAGAAAAATTTTCATCGATATACATCATATATATACATACACGACGATAACCCTCGAAAAAAATTTTAAAAAACCATACTGCATATTATACACGTACAGCATACCTATTTTATCGACGATAATCTTCGTGATCTATATGCTCCATAATGGTTATAAATTTATAATATATATAATGTATATAGGTACGTTCCCATCATTACTCGTGTCACTAGTAGTGTATGCGTCTATAATAATCTATATACCTATATATAATATATATAGATAAATAGAATTCCAGAACTTTAAGACGATATATCAGTATATCTTAGTATGGGTATGAAGTTACGACATTTATTTTTTAAAAATAAATTCTCAGAGACTTGGTATCCGAGTATTTTGATTTTGAAGTTGAATTCGGTCGACGTATTCGGCAAATTCCCATCCTGTATAATAGACACTGCAGCCTGCAGCAGGACATTGCACGCCATAAGAGTGTTAAAATATTTATGTAAAATTACTCCAAGAAACGTATTGGTACTTAAGAGTAACAATGAAACTAATAGCAGTTATAAATATTCAAGAAAATAATTGCCAAATTAATTGGATACCAAATGTTTTTTTTTTCTTAATTATACAATTACAATTTTTTTTAATGCTGTTAATTTTTAATGGTTTCAATATTGGCGTAAAGTTCATTCCAGGAAACGTTGAAGATCTCTGCCCCTCCCGATCACGGACGAAAAAAGTGTGATATAAGGTCGTCTAGTATAAAATATGACGAGGGCATAAAAATTAAAAATTGCTGACCCGAGCGCATGCTTGTGTCGTATGTAGACATATTATTGGTATGTATATTTTAAACGAGAATCGTGAGGTCCATAATATTATGTACTGCAGTTGTACGATAAACGCATGTAATATTATAACGAACAATAATAATGTATGCATAAGGTAAGTGCGTTGTGTGTGTATATATCATGATAATATAATATTATGGAGCACAATATTATATACTGCGTACCTCCATGCGATAGGACTTTCCACAATAGTTTTCTGTTAATTGGATTCTGCGACGATCTACGCCTTTAATATTACAATGTAACACAGGTGTGTGAGCGTGTAATACCAGGTATCTCCCCCCCCTTACCATGCGAAACCGAGTGCTGCGGACAAATACTCGTATTAATTACCGTCGTCGTTGTCGTTCGGTTACGGTCACAGTTTTGTGTTTTTTTTTTTGTATTTATTATAAAAATAATAATAATAATAATCAGAAAAAGAATATAACGTCAAAAAAAAAAACAATACAGCGGGTAAGGAAATAGTATATCGCGCGTTTTGGTGTGTGTCTGTGAAAATAAGGAGTGATGTACATAATATTATATTATCTACAGAGGTGTTGTACGACGGCGGCGGTGCGCTCGCGGACCGGAAGTATTCGAATTAAAGCATAAAGCGTCCACGTCTCGGATGAATAGATATGCCGCCGCTGCCGCCCCCGCCCCCGCGGAAGGATCTAGTTTGTCAGTCACTGTCTCTCGTCGACGTCGCGCACAACACACGCACAAAAACGACGACCGGCGACGGATGATGGCCAGCCATGCGTCAATAAATATGACTAACACCGACGAAGCTATCGGTCGGTTAGGCATATTATTTTATGATCATATATATATATATATATATTACAGCCGGTGTTCAGGTCGTCTCCGCGAGCAATGTGTATAATAATAATAACAACAGGTATACGTCTATAATAATAATAATAACCGATACGCAAGAGTTTAACCTCACGAATTATTCCTACACGCCGCCGGGGTGGGAGCGCTAACCCCGTTTTATATTTTTTACCATTATTATTATTCCATTTCTTATATATTTTATACCCCGACGACGCCACGCACGAATATACGTATATATTATTTCGTTTTGGTTTTTTCGTCTACGGCCCCGCATATTTTACACTCGACGACTTGATTTGTTATGCACGGTTTTTCGAACGAATTGAAAACCTTTCGGCGGCGGGACACTACGACTCGAACGCGTGATGGATGGATGAATGCAATAATAACACCCGTCGTCGCCTGGCGGGGAAGTTATAAATCGACGACGACGACGACGACACACACACACACACTACAAACAAACCCTTCGCGCGGGAAGTACCTATCGACTGTCGATTTTTTTATTTTTTTACTACTTCACTTAAACGCCGCCGCGGTTATTAAACGACCCACGGACCATTGCGCGGGGGGGGAGTGGAAACCGGACTGCGCGTGTATATAAGCCTCCCGACCTGTGAGAACTCTTTATACCCATATAGTGACACTCGCGCGTAGTAAATTTATATTTTGTTTTATTTTTAATAATCTTTGATGACGATCAAATGCGATAAACACTTCTGTCGACTCGACTCTGTCCGCGTCCGTCGTCTGCCTCTCAATACGACGGCTGAACGCACACAGAGTTAAACACGCGGTTCGGCGTACGGTGGTTTTGTATTTCCATACCGCGCACCCCTAACCCTTATTATCCTTAATAGTATATATATATTATATATATATTAATGTATAATATATTTCATGGAGGCGGAAAGGAAGATAGAAAAAAAGTCGCGCACAACGGAAAGAAGAGAAGAAAAAAACATCCGAATGGGGGAAAAAAAAAATGTAAACCGTAAAATATATATTTTCTCCTCTTTTGGTTTATATTTCAGGAAACATTCAGCAGATTTTGACATATTTATAAGACTCGAAATCGTGGGGAGATTTATATACGACGTACACGCACATATACATATATATATAGACCGTACGATCCGCGGCAGCGATATTAGGGTTGAATCGTATACGCGCGCGCCACGAGATGTAAGCCGCCGCACTGCAGCTTTGCCTTAACACGCGGCAGTCGGTCGCGGGGGAGATGATAGCTGCCGTACAGTGTGTGGTATAGACGTATATATTGGACGAACGAATTCCTGTAAATCTGGAACCCGTTGTGTGTTTGTATTATATCATAGTTGACATCTGCCTCGTGCCGGAAAGAGAAATATTTTAAAGGAATATACATATATATTATTATGTTCATTGTACACGAGCACGAGCGTATATTATTAAGAGTTGAGAGTAAAGCTTATACATAAAACGCATGTAAAATTAGATTTCGTACAATATATTATTATTATTATTATTATATGTGGCGTCGTCCCGCGAACTAATATAACGTTAGCGCTCGCTCTCGCATAGTCACATCATATTATATTATATTATTATATTATTATTTGTGAGATACCTCTATCCGCGTGTGCAGAAGGAGCGGGCTGTACACGTTATATATAACTGCAACCATATTATACGCGATATCTTCGTATTATTATTTTGTTGTACGGTTTTCCGAAGAGAGGCGCACCACATGCGCTGATTGAAAAAAAAAACAAATCCCATATATTCTTCTACTGCAGCAGTGCTCGCATCTCATGCAATTTTTTTATTTTATTTTTAAGAATTATCAATTTTAAAACTCTGCAACGCGTTTAAATTATATATAGGCGTTTGCGATATAGAAAACGTATAAATTACCTCCTCGTGCCGTCGACTTTTGTTTCTGTAACATATTATTATTATATATACGTGTATAGGTAGTCGAGTCGTGCATTTTCGAGCGCGCGCCCGTAAAAAGATCCAAAGATATCCAAATAAGAACACTGTTGGACGTGCCTCTTATATTATATACACTGGCGTAGTACTCGTGTCCGACGAGAACAGGAGAGACGCGGCCGTCTCTCGGGGAGACCGGTTCGCGCGCGCGCGCTGAGTGTGAGTGTGCATATATCTATTTATTATTCCCTGGTGTCTCATTATATAATAATATATTAAATGTATATATTAAACTCGGACGTGTGCGTCGTACCTATATATATATATTATTATGGGCATATTGGCTTATGAGAAAACGATACTCCGCATACAGGTGTTACAGGTGCACCTCGAGTTAAGGGCAGCACCCTTCTGAGGGATCTATAGAATTACCGTCTCACCCAATACTGCCTACAAATTACGAATACTGCGAACAAAATATTCAATCATTGTGCAGTTGTTGTTAGGTGCTTATAAAATATAAGATTATACTTATAGTACCTATCCTCGTATATAGTTGATATTAACCAGAGCGGCCAACCCCATCGACTGGCGAACGCAAAACTCACGTCATCATTCTAATTTTTGCGATTTCAATTGTTTTTTTTCTTTTATCTAATAATATTATCTTATTTTTTACATTTATTATTCAGAAAAAATTTCTATTTTGATATTTTATATCTTAATATTGAACGCCAACTCTCAACTCAGACATGGTTTTTGGTTATTGTAAACACGAAATATTATGCGAACAGTGTACTTACGTAAAGAGAGAACGGCGAAATTATGTGAATTGTCTAGAACAATATTATAATTTTCTAGACGTCTACATATTAAACACGAGTATTATATTTTTAGAAGGATACAACTATGGTGCTGGAAGTGTTCAGTGAACATAGTATTTTTTTCTATCCTCACCTATGTAATTTTGATATTGCGTTGATGAGTTATTAACACGAGAGTGAGAAACGGAAAACAGAAAAAAAAAATGAATAAATACGCGTCGAGTTACGAGTTACGACGCAACGGTGGCGGCGGCACGTGCTACGAAAAATCTGCAGAACGACGGGGCGGCCCGAGAGCGCTATTATTTTCCCTAGCCTATTTGACACGAACCCACTTGACGGTAAGTGTCACAGTCACCGACGACGACGACGACGACGACCCTCTCGTTTTGTGTTGTTAATTTCAATGTTTTTTTTCTCCCCCAATTTCACTGCTGCTGCAGGGTTTCCGTCTTTTTGGAATATATTTCCAAAAATAGACAGAAATCCTACCAGCTCATCATTTACGTCCCGCTAACCATTAACATTGACGTCTTTCATCTGCGCGCGTGGCTTTTACTACTGTTATTATTAATAATATACATATATATGTGTATGTGCGCGTGTGTGCGTATACTGTATATTTGTTAAATTGAAATTCTCCAGGCGTTCCGGGCGAGGGGTGGGTAGTGGAACTGCAGTGGAGAGTTACAAATATACATATATATGTGTGTGTGTGGGTTACCCTGCTCTCGCTCTCCCAACGCGAGTTTATAAATAACCAAAACAAAGTAATGTATATGACTTGTGCGTGTGTGTGCGTACTTGTTGAAGGGTAAACTTCAGTTTTTGGTTTTTGTGTTATAAAATGAACTGCGTACACGACGCATGCAGCGTTTGTTATAATAATAATATAATATTATAGTAACCGTTATCGCTGTGTGATATAATAATAATAATATGTTTTTATCATCAGACCTGAGGGGCGAGTGAAGTCGTCGAACGGGCACGGAACGGAATACGTCAGTCGATGGGGTTGTGGTGGTGGCGGTGGCGGGGACGATTTGTTCCGTTTAAACTCAAACACGAAACTGTAATAATGTCGTGGACGATATTGTAATATTAATAATCTAACACAATATTATAAACCCAACTACCGATGACGGGCAAAAAATGTATAACGTTTGAACCCGTTCTATACATTTATATATATATATACATAGGTACGTATATAACGTTCGGAAACGATTCTTTTACCCTAAAATGATTTCGATCAAAACGAGACGAGAGTTAGCTCGAAGCACTGCATTACATCACAGGTTTTTATTTTTATACGCTTCACGATTTTCGTTGAAAATCAACAAGAAAATAAAAACGTGTTACCAAAAAAACAAAATAATATTATCATCTAATACACTCATTCTTCAGCTCGTGGTCTCAAATCGTATTAAGATAAATGCAACATTGTATATTGTGTTTAATAGACAAAGTCTTAGGAATACTTGGTGAAGCCAAAACATTTTAAACTTAACTTTACGCAAGGGTGGTCGCCACTTCCCCATCCCAATCCCCATCCACCACTCGAATCGTCAACAGCTTACGAAACATATATTATCATAATATATTGTGTAACCGTCGTGACGGAATCAGGGGTCGTATCGACCATGAAAATGTACATTACAATAACAATATTAGTTATAATAACGTATTATAAGTATCATTATTATTATATTCCGACACAGAAATACGATGTTTAATAATAATTATTATTACATATTATACGGTATATATACGTTATACACTCGTAGGGTTTCCAAATTTTCCCCTCTTTGTTTTCAAATTAGTATCGCATTTCTTGTTGACCCGTTTATAAAAAAAAATATATATAGATATGCTCGCGTGTGTGTGTAAACATAATATACATTATTATACGTATACAATATACACATATAATGTATATATATATATATATATGTATATTTATATATAATGTGTACCATCAATTATCAACCCATAGTGGACGGTGAAGCCTTATTTTTACCAGTCACACGGTGCAACCCAATACATCAAAATATTGATATGTCCACACATTATTATAATACATATACATGTACGTACATTTTTTAATTAAATAATTTTATTTTCCACCCCCAATCGGAAGCTCAGTAAAGCAATATAACGTCACGACGGAAGAATTGTATGTGTGTGTTGGTTTTTCCCCTTTATTTTCCGTAATAATATACCGCGTACAGGCAACTATAGTGTTGCTATATACACCTTGATCCAATTACCACATATACCCGATATTATTGCGCTTATGATTTACAATTTTTATTCAAGTACGACATAAACACGCATGCGTGCAACATTAAAATGCACTTTGTTTCGCGAAAACACTTACCAGACCGCGACCAAATATCTGTCGCAAATCAGCGGCGCAAACAGGATTTTATTAAGAGCCCCTCCCTCCCGGTCCAAGAACTACAAATCTACTATTATCGTAATATAAAAACAATCTTTTATATGTTACATTACAAATACCAATCACAAAGTCCAAAATCAGAAGAACATAATAAATAATAGCAACTGTTGCTTAGGAATTATTATCACTTTAAATTTAGGTTTAACTATAAAATCGGTAAAAAAAAACTTTGAATTTTGATTCATTTAACATTTTACATCGACCAATTGTTGGGACATACCTATTTATTAGCATATAATTAAGTAATTCGATATCTAGGTTGAGTAATTTAAGCTAAAAAAAATATTATTTTTTAATTGAAATAATTAGTTTAATTATTAATTTTTCAATAATCTATATAATAAATATGAATATACGATGATAATAATAATATTTTAAGTGACATTAAGCACTAATATTTTCCCCCTTTTTTATTGAAAAATATACAACAAATTTTAATTTTTAATATTTTTTACAATATAACATTTATACCTAAAACCTATGATGCTAGTCGTAGGTATAAACATGTGAGTTTTTTAATTTTAACTCGATAATTATTCGTTTATATTTAGCATCAGAACATTTGTAATAACATTGAGGAGTTCATTAACATTTATCTTTTCTTATACATACGATTCATTCTGTCATCGTCTTCACAGTTTAAAAGTCATTAGGTTATTTACTCGGGTATAAAAACCTACCCAGCTATTTTTTTTCTCGTTTTAATAACATATATGTATATAAACTATAAAGGTATTACTTTTGTTTCATTAATATTAGAATATGAGTAATTTTGTTTTAGCATACGGAGAAGAAAACGTTTGGAATAGCGTACTTACAACGAGAATGCACAAAAGAATTTACCACAGAAAACACTGGTCGCAGCGGCGACGACGACGACACTGCACAATAATAGTAATAATAATAAGGGGACGAAGATACGACAGATGATAGAAGGACAGTGGTGGTGGTGAAACGGGGGGTGGGGGGGGGGGAATGCGCAGTATTTATACACGAGAAATTTGTCGAATCGGAAAAACATGCCGACACAATAATAATATAATATAATATCAATAGCCGGCGTGTCCTCGCCCCGTCTCCGATTTCAAATCTCTTTTTTTCTTTTCTCTTTTTTTACCATATATATGTATAATAAAAGTATTTTCTATATATATAATATACACACATATACGCGAACATACACGTCCGCAGCGAGCACACAACAAGGGGCTGAAAACTACTGTCGTCTGTCCTTTTTGTGCGTGTATATAACGGGAGCGAAGAGTTTTTATTTCAATAGAAACGTCACGCGGCATCGGATTTGATGACCGTACACGCATTATTGACACTGGTGTGCAATAATGTTGACATTGCAGCCCCGATCCGATGGTCCCCTTGGGGTCACGTCTGCGAACCGCTCGGGGAGAGGAGACGACGACGACGACGACGACGACGACGACTATGACGAGGACGACATCCGTCTAATAATAAAAGAAAGACGCGTATTTTTTTTTATTTTTTTTTTTTCAATAATCGCGAACGATCCTCCCGATAATGTGTTTACATTGTGCGTGTACACGCATGGAAGATGTAAGAGAGCAAGAGAGAGAGAGTGAGAGGGTGAGAGGGAGTGGGATAGTGAAAGGGGGTGATGCAGAGAGGACATATAATAATAATAATAATACATATGTTTACTATAATATTATATTATACAACAATCGTGGGTAATATTATGTCCCCGGCCGAAAACTATTGTGATTGATTTGTTTGCATGAAAACCATGTCGGTGTATATAATAACAATATGATATTAATAATAATAATAATAATAATAATAATAATAATGATAATAATACGAGGATCATAAGTATAATAATATATGTCATATGATGTAGTAGGGTGTACGATGTATAGGTACTTGAGTATTGTATTTCGAGAGCAGCGCCTATACGTATATAATTTAATACCTAAACACATGTATAGTGTATACCTGCTGTATAGTCGTACGACCAATTTCGTAATTTTTTTTCTTTCCATACGAATTTATCGAAATCAAAACAGAGCAGAAATGAAAAACTGTTCGGAAGACCATAAATAATCACGAACCGACATTAATATCGGGCTGTCAATCTATCAGTATACACTACGGAAATGCATACGAAACGTCAACGTCAAAACGATATCACAATGATATTACATCAAACGCCTGCGGCGTGGTCCCATGCGACAATATTATTTCGTCGTCGATGTACACGAAATACAACTCTGGATATTTGAACAGGGACGAAACACCGCGGTAAACGATTCTGCAGGGCAAACTATAATATCAGACACAGACGTCGTCGTCATCGTCGGGATGATCATATTTTATGCCATTGATAAGTAAATAGCGTTTTGGTATGTACCAATAATTTTAACTCATAATACGACCGATGTGTACGGTCTGACAGATATCATTACAATAACCATATAGGTACAATAGAATCCATCGAAGCGCCATTAGTCATTTTACAGTTTCACTTTTCGAAAAGATAAAAAATATATACACCTAGGGACATAATATTACAAAATATGAAAAAAATCGCGTTATCGAAGTCTAATCAGTACTATCGAACGTTATAGGTATAAAGGTATTAGGATAGATATAACAACAGACGTACGACATTACAATATACGCTTCATTGTGCCGTTTTTTCGCGGCAATAGACACGTAATCGTCCGCAGTTACAACACTCTCTCGTTGCGGTTTTCGAGTGTGTACGTTTGATAAAGTATTTGTGTGTGCGCGTGGTAAATTGATACGTGCGAAATTGTTTTGAACACGCGCGCGCGCGAGTTGTTCGTCTGCGGGGCACCTCTCCTCCATACACTCACACGACAAGCTGGCTCGGTGCACGCTATTCGCGTATATTATTATCGTTATCAATGTTATTATTATTATTATATCGACGACGAACGATTGACGAGCATAATATTTTCCGCACGATTTGTAATCTTTGAGTCACGATTTGCAACATCGATACGCCGCGTGTCTGTTCTATAATATAGAAAAATCGGCAACGTGAAACACTCTCTCTATTTGAATAAACCTCAATTTTTGTCGCAGTTGCAGTGTTACCCGTGACAGTGCCTCCCCACCCACAATCACCACATTACATGTTTTACTGGGTGGTTCAATAAAATCAAACACATAATGTAATTAAAGGTACCTATAGCGTCGTATGTAAGAATTAACAATGGCACGACACACAGTTAATTTTATAATTATTCTCAAGTAGAATATACGTAGTTTATATATAATTATTTTTCTATTGAGTCGTATTTTAAATCTCGAAAAGATATAGTGTGGTTTGAAAACTTGATACGATGAAGACGCTCATGCGGTATTGTTCACTTGTGCATGATTCTACAAACGCTCACGCTCAAACACCTTTAGAACATTTCTTAAAAGTGGGAAGAGAATTATTTAGCCCAATAAGCTGCCCAAACGTTAAACCCGGAACCCGCGTCACATAGTAATATAATAAGTTGACATTGCCGTTGGGAGATACATTTTTGTTGTATAACCATATATAATATAATATACACTGTTCCACGCGGGTTATCTGTGGTATGTACCTGACATATATATATTACAGCCTCTAGGCGTACTTGTCGGCGAAAACCGGTCGCCGTGATGGCCGATACTCCGTTCCAACTATACTATGATGACGATAAAAAATTGACGAATTATATTTTTGACATATTATTAAAACGATACCTACTAAAATGAAAAAAAAAATGAAATTGAAACAAATATTATGAATCCCAACTCTCGAGTATGAACCCCCCCCCCCCCACATCATACACGACCGGCTAAATCAGAGCTCAACCACCGACACATCTAATCTGAGCTCCCGCCGACCACCATCGAATTTATGCTTATACAGTTGGTGCACTAACTGCTAGGCGTCGATTTTGAACAGATAATATACCACAAGCGATGTGCACGTGACACTATGTTGTGGTATGATATATTATATTTGCAAGCGTATATAGTGTAAAATATTGTTATTGTACGTGGCTAAAACGTACGTAGAGGTACCTACTACCACTCACAACCCGCCGCCGGCTGTTGTGGTAGAAAAAAAAACGACCGAAAAGGAAACGACGAATGAGACTATTTTATCTATTGAAAACAATCAGTTAATAACTTTAAATCGGTATTAAAAAATTGTATTTATTGGTTCTTGTTTCTTTTTTAATAATTTAAACTCGTATTTATATTATACACACACACACACACTCTTACGTGTATTTCATTATCATCTTATTTTATCTAAATACAACAATACCCATCAAAGAAATGTACGCGCGACATTATTTTATGTACACTCTTAATTAAAAACCTGAAACTCTCTTTGTCACATATACACACGCACGCACGCACGCACATCATATATACATTACACACACATATACACACACACACACACACATAAGCGACAGCGCAAACGCGCGCGCGGACATAATAAAAACAAGACGAACCCATACTACATAGATTTATCGTCTAGACCTGAACGACAGTGGTTCTCAAGGCAATTATAATAAATTATTGATAGTTGTTGCTATTCGAAGTGTATAAATATGTGTGTGTGTGTGTGTGTGTGTGTGTGTGTGAGTGTGTACACACTGTACATACATATTATAATATAATATATACACACACTAACATATACCTATAGAGTATTTATTCGAGCTAAAGATAATTACAACAAAAGGATAACTTTGGATTAAAAGAAAAAAATTATTATACTACAACCGTGGGAGAGACACATTTACTTACCGCGCGCGCGCTCGTACGAAGCGTGTATCATTGCGGGGTGGGAGTAGGGATGTATGTGCTGTGCTGTGTACGTTTGATATAATAATGCGGTTGAACTCGTCGCGTACATGCAGAATACATATTATATAATTATTATCATTAACCATAGGTACGCCTATAATGCGTGTATATAATATAAAGTAATAAATAGTAGGTAGGTCAGATAGGTACAATAAAATAATAGAATATAATACCTATTTAAGATGTACAAAATCAAATCATCGCGTTCGAATCGTAATAACGTCGTCACGATAGAGGATCGTCCGAAAACCATGCCACAACAGGAACCGTGTATAATAACAAGTATTATAATATTTTACGAAAAGCTCGTTGACCGTGTTGTCGGTCGAAAGTTTTGACCCTCTATCATGAGCCACCTGGAAGTCGACTTGTAATTGTAAATTGCGAGCTGCTCTATATTATAAATACTTTGGAAAACATTATACGAAATACGCGATTTTAATCAAACAGTTTAATGTTTCATTGTACTAATCGGCCGTGATTCTGAAAGTAGGGTATTCATATTTTATAGTGATCCATTACGATGGTTCTTTTCCGTTTCGATTGGATCCGAGGCTGACGAACGTGGTTAAAAGTAGTTTTTTAGTGACATTTCGGATATTTGTCGAGTACGTGCAGCAGCAATACCGTAGAAAAAAATTATGATCCGTCGTGTATTTTATATTATAATTATAATATTCGACAATACCAACATTGATTAAAAATATCGAGTTTTTATAGAAACGCGGGCATACACTATATTATAACAGGTATTTTTGTTGATTAATAAAATTAAGAAGATGGTTTTTTATATAAAATATCACTCGTCACACTCCGTTGTCCTTTCGACTCGTGTGCGGTCAGTGATGATACATAGTAAATTATATCAATATATCATAATACTATTGTAAGAGGACGACGCGCGAAGCCACGACACCGAGAGAAAGGTATTGGTCGATATCTCGTACCGTAATAATCAGACAAGGGGCCTCAAAGTTCACAAAAAAGTCGTTACTTTTGGAAACTGTTTATACATCAAACAAATTTTCAAAGAAAAAAAATACTTCGGAGAAAATATGTTTATTAATTATCACTATTAATATTCGGGCACAGGTGTATAGGGGAATTAAATAAAAAAAAAACAGCAGTGATTTTAATTAAATATGCATTAGATATAATTAGGGATCTGAATTATTTACTAGAACGTATAATATATCCTTGAAATTACCATTAAGATGTGCACTAAAAAGTAAAAACATATGCACAATAAAATATTCATCTAAATTAAGTTAAAACAAGTTTATAAATATATGATCAAAATGTATTAAACAATTATTATATTTTGCATACTAAATAAAAAATTAAACAATTAAATTATAAACCGTAGGTATAGTAAGCATAAAATATATTGAACTGTTATCTGTATTGTATTACTGCATATCATTACTCATTATTTTACAATGTACATAATGTATTTATTATTCAGTATTCAGTATTTCACTCATCTAAATAAAGGCATGAATGAAAAAAATCAATTGTACTCGTGAACATATAAAAAAAACTATAGACCGTCACACTATGCATGAAATAATTACATACTACAATATAGCTTTTCGTTATCGTTGTGTTACCAACAGCAAACTTTATCATGTTTACAGCGGACAGGTGAGTCAATTATTCAATGTTTAACCAAGAGGTGACCGATATGATATAATATGGTAAAACATAAATTAAAAAACAATCGAAAAGTTAAAAGAAACCTTAAGTCAGTTAATATTATTGTGTTGTATAACAGAATATTAAATTTATTTTTTCAATATAATATTAGGTATTAATGTATTATGCATTTATATTTCCGAAAAAGTTGAAATATATAAAATAAAATTGTACTCATCCGCAATTCATTCGACCAGGATTCAAATGTTTGCCTTACATTGCTACTTTTTAAACTGATTGATTAAAATAAGTAAAACATGCAAATTTACACAAAACCTGGCCCCAATTATAATGCGTGTTAAGTATTAATTTAACATCGAATTCGCTGTCTGTTGCGGCACTGACGCGGCGCTGAGCATTGCGGCGCGGGGCGTGTGTTGACGTACGAAACAATAATTTAGAAACCCATCAAATTAGTATAAATAATTTATCGTCGTGCCTTTAACAGGAAGTGATGTTAGTGTGTATGTGTATATGTGTGCGCGCGCGAGTGTTGGTGTTTGCCTCGCCTATAAAAATGACGTTAAATAAAAATAAAATGAAATAATAAAAAAAAAACCTTAAAAACAATAAAAATATTCTTTAACGCGAGAAACATATTTTTATCTTCGGTTTTTTGGTGGGACAAATGGTTGCGGAGCGCATCATCGTCGCCGTCGTCGTCATATTATTATTATAGTGCGCGTGTACATATATGTCTGGCGCCAAACATTTTAACATTTTACACGGGCAGGCTTAAGTATATTATATAAAATTTATATAGTTTTTGTTTGTTTGTCGTTTTTTTTTTTATTTTATAGTCGTGTGTGTGTATATTATTTATATATAATATAATATGACGACGCCGTGTACAACAGGGTTGCTCGTAAATTACTCTCGGAACTGCGGAACGTTTCTCAATAAAAAAAATATGTATATAATATAACCATATTTACAGGTAGGTATAACCGTATAGGTACCACAACTGCGGTGGTAGTGTTTACGTATATACATATAATATATAGGTATATAGTGCCTATCCTCTCATTGATCCGGTCACATTATCTGGACGCAATCTATACGTTGTCGTTGTGTTATCTTAAACTCCACACGCACACACGCGCACAATCGAATGTTTAACTACCCCAGCGGTCGAACAGTTGTGAAAAAAACAAAAAAAAAACTCAACAGTGCGTGGGGGACCCTATTTATCGTGACCTGGCATACAACCCTCGTCGGTGCATCACGCGGGGATCTCACACACACATATAATATTATATTTCTTACATACATATTTCATAAAATTATTTTTATCATAGACGTGTGTTGTGTCGCTGGGTTGATGTATGTGTGTGTGTGTAGGTTTACCATATACATATACATTGTATAATGATCACTAGTCGTTGTCTAATGGTATATATACATAACCACCTGTACGAGATACGACGATAACGCGCGTCAGGATGTGTCGCGATTTATTATAATAATTATTATTAGGTATTTACCTACTATATATGAATACCTACTTCAATATTTGTACGATATAATAATAATAATATATTAACCGTGAGAGTTGTTCACAACAACAAGCGGTTTGAATAATAATAATAATAATAATAATAATAATAAAAAACTGGTTTACCTGAGAAGGAAATTATTAATATACTTATACCTATGTATAAAACACAGAAATATAATAATACTTTATTATAAATATTATATTATTACGAAAAAAAAAATGTTCAATGTCACTTTTGCAAAATGGTTTATGACGTTATATCATAAACCATATATACATACATATAAATATATAGATAATAATATATTGAATATTATTCAAATAGCATTCAGACAAATGTAGTTAGCATATAATATACGCTAATATATATTATATATTACTATGCATACATTAATTATACATTTTAAGTAAATGAAAAATATCGAACTCGCGCAGAGCTGCTGCCCACGCTTAAATCGAAGCGATTCTTTCTAGACAATAATGCGTATACCTGGTTACGCACCTACATTATTAGGCATAATATTCGATCCTTATAATATGTAACGTGAGTACACACTGGAACGAGCACTCACACTCACACATACGCACACAATCATGCGTGTAACGTGTACCTATATATATAATAAATTGACGTATATATACCTATAATATTATTCGATTGGTGTCCTTCTTACTCTAATTATGTATTATACGACGTATATCTGCTGTGTGGAAAAGAGATTTTTATATATTATTATTATATATTATACACAAGACTTGTAACCACACACAATGTAAAACTTAACAGCCAAGTCACCCGCGCGCTGTTATAAGGAGACAATTTAAATAAATATCTTTTTTTCTTCATTCTTCCATTAACCCCAGACAGATTTATTGGTTTTCGAACTCGGCTATATACGTGTAATATATAAATATATACATATACGCATACATATACATACATACGTACGTATTATTATAATAAACGTGCGCGCCTTGTGAATGGGTCTTGGAATAACAGTCCAATTAAAAAAAATGTGTGTGTTTAAAACACATACATATAATAATATATAATAAATATATATCTATACATATATAATACGCACCTATACGTACACGATAGTCTATGTATATGTGTGTGTAAATAAAATAGTTATCAATTTCGAACCGGTATAAAATGAGTAATATTTTAATGCTATATAATAAAGCCTTATTATCTAGATCTCTAAACACTCATACACATACACACACATACACACACACACACACTCACACATCATATACAATATATACACACAGTATTTTTTTTTAATTCTCTGAATATTTCTGGTCGTACGAGTGTGTGTGTGTGTGTGTGTGTATGTATGTCCACGACAACGAAGGTTTCCCGCTAATGAAATTTATTGCCACGATCGGGGATAAAATGCTTTTTTGATATTTTATACCGTGTGAATAAAAAATAATAAAATAAAAAAATAAGCTACTTAAAATATACATATATAATATGCATATTATATTATACATATATACGTCGATACAGTAATATAAATGCCTATATAACCGGTATATCGAAATCGAGCGTTTTTTTTTTTGGTTAATTTATTACGAGAGTGTATATTGGTGATACATACCTAATATACTTATGTAGTTATATTCTATATAATACACCATATGATATATACGTATGCAGAGGTAAGTGTATATGACGGAGAGAGGGTTATTATATTATTATATATATTATGTGGTCCGCCATTTGTATAATATAACGTTCATTATTATTATTTTTTTCGTTCATCATTACGAGGTACAAAAAGAAAAAATAATAATAAATAATAATGGTATAGTAATATAGTCCCCAAGTTTTAAGTGCCTTTGTTTTTATTCTTTAAAAACGTTATAAATTGAAACTCGCCACTGTATATACGATATAAACGATTCTAACATCCTGCATAAATGAACGGGTAAGTCATAGGTAGGTGGGTATATATGAGGTACACGGGTTGCTATCTCATTAATAACTCTTCGAGTATATTATTGTAATAATTAATATATAATACGCACCTAATATCTAAATATAGTAAATATATATACTATGTATAGGGAAAGATAAAGACACAATGCATACGTATATATAATAATGATATATTATTATATTACTTATACCAAAAAAGATAATGTTTAAGGTCGTCAAACACAATACGTTTTTATGCAAATCGCTATATCGAAAGAGAATTATTTCAAGTTAAATTTAAATGTTTAATGCGGGCGTATAAAATATATGCTAGTATTCAAACGATAATAACCCGACGTACCATGTTATATGTATATTATGTATTAAATGTGTGTATACGTAATATGCGAAAGAGACGCTCAATTGTTAAGGAGGTCGAGGTGGATCGCGGAACGGCTGCAAAAAGTGTACCTATATTAGCTATATAGGTACATACATTTTGAGGGTCATCGCACAGTGCGATATCATTAGCCGTGTATATTTGTGTATACACAATACAAACGATGAAAATATTCTCCCACTTATATACTCAATTCAAAAATATTTGACTAATACTATGATATTGAATAAGCGACTATTACTATAGTTCGAATGAAAGCATATATTAAGTGTATATTTAGTTATATAGGTATCAAAATTCCATCATAATATTATGTTAATAAAATCTCCAACAATTCACACCCTGATACTATACAAGTTATTTATTATGTTTACTTAGAAGACTATTCATATACATATATAATATATATTATTTACCTTAATACACGAGATCGGTTAGCCTGTATAGATTACTGGTATGGTATAAGAATAGAATCAATTTTTGTATAATATTATATCTATTTTAGTGGCCGCAGTGACCAGATTTTGAATTATATTATAAAATAAATGGTTATAAAAATGATATACGACGGAGTTTGGCCGCAGAGAGTAGACTGATAAATTTTCGATTATTGCAGGAATTATGTGGATCTGTAATCGATACTGTGTTCTGCAAGTGGATTGGTTTATATTATATACCATCATAATTTTCATGACAATAATAAGGGAGAATAAAATTGACGCAACTCGAAATACTATATTATATAGGTACACGGAAAAACGTCATCAGCTGCGCGTAATTGTATAGTTATTATTATAAAGTCGCGAGCAGTACTTACACATTTGCCAATAAAAACCGAAACATCACAACAACCGACTACCACAATCAACTACAGCACCGAGTATTTATTATTTTTATCGATCTACTCAAAGAAATTTATGGCGATAGTAAAAAAGTTTAAAATGCAATTTCAATAGGACTTATTTAAAAATTAAACCCGTATAAATCGTAGTACAGAGTTAACACGTCACTAAAAATATATTATTTTTGCAGCAGCCATCTTATATATTATATATATATATAGGTACATGTCTGTAAACGCGATGTGTCATCGGACGAGACTCTCAGTCTACCACTCAGAATACTTAAGACAGTAAGACACATTATACAATACAATAATATGTATACCATAATAAATGGACAAACAAAACGTAAACATCCGTATAGAGAAAGTTATACATTATTATAGTCGATAACACTATACCTATATCACATGCCTATATATGCATATATATTATATAGACATCATACAACCGAAAAATCTGTGTCGTATAAATTATCACCGGCTCGGTAATGGGCATATTATACAACAAAATATAATAGGTATAATGTCTTGTAAGAAATATATATATTATACATTACCTATCGTAGAAACTCAATACGAGGATGAGCACGACCGGCCATTGCAGCGCGTGGTAGGCATAATAATAATATATTATATTATTGACGATTTCGTCCGGTGCGGTAAAATGATAATAATAATAATTACTATACCCGAGTTGGATGCACTAAACGCGAGACGATTTTTTTTGGCTCAGCTATATGTTTTTGCCGTCGATTGTTTTTATAATATATATAGGTACGACAACTGTCGAAGTTCAACAACAACGCTATCGGTTAAATAGCATTATATATATAATAGCCACTGTTAAAATCGAAAACCAACGTATTAATGACCGACGATATATATATTTATATATAAAAATATATATAAATATATATACACTAAAACACCAAACAGTCTATACATTTCACTTATTATCGCGCGTTACGTCAACCTGCAACACTGATCTGGTGCAGCTAATAGTGTTATAATGATGATAATATTATAACAAACGCGTGCAGACTGCAAATCGCGGTTTTATATTTTAAATTCGCAGTGGCCTCTGGCGGCTAGTGATTGGAGACGGGTGGGGGATGCTCGCGATTATCGCAATCGATAGAGTCCCGGCGACGGTATAATGTGTATAGTGCGAAAAACATATTATACGCTCCGCCCGCACAAGGGTTATACAATTTTTGCGGTGCGCGAATCAAACGGAAAACGGAAAATATTGTGGCTTTTCATAAGACGAGAAAAATAACACTCGAAAATATTACGAGGTCGCGGCGGCGGCGGAGATAATGTACGTCGGTCGTCGTCGTGGCGATGAAGTAATAATAATAATAATAATAATAATATAGTCGCGCGTGCCGCCGCGCATTGGCCGTCATATTTATTTCTCTCCCACTCGAAGCGCGCGTGCGCGCATCGCTCTGTATATGTATATATAATAATAATAACACACCACGCCGCCGCCGGTTATTGTTGAAAGTTATGATATACATTATACATATACATATATACAGACGTATACGTAGTGCGCCGCGTTTTCTGGTTGGTGTACGGCCGCCCCGCCCCGCGCCGGTACCGAATAATCCGTCGTTTTACATTATAAATATATATATATATATATATGCATGCATGTACATTGTACGTATATTGTGTATGTATAATAATATATAAATGTATATATATATAAATTTATATGTATGTACTATGTATAGCATGTAGCGTTATTATACTCGTTGTAATATTGTTTTCCCCCTGTACGACCCCTCGTCATCTCGCAGCCGCGCAGAATCCGACGGCGCCGCCACGACGATCGTCTCTCCTCTCGTGCGTGCGAAAAGCTATTATAATAATATACACGACTCGGTCGACGAGCTGCACAGATAGTTTACCTGCGCCTACACCTACGCGCGCAATGACTATACGATGATAATAATAATAATAATAATGCGACGACGACGACGGAGAGATAATATTATTATAATAGGAGGACCGCCGCGGCTCCGGTCGGGTGTGTAATTATTATTATTATGCGTCGAGTTTATTATTACAATACGAATCGAGTACACTGCTGCTGCAATGGTCGCCAGTCATTATATTGTGTGGGGTGAATATTGTTGAGGTTATAGAGCATCGATCGGTCAACGTAGGTATAATGCAAGCGAATATACGACATAAAATCAAAACGAAATATAATCGCAAATTCGTGAGTCAGATCTCCCCACTATACCACCTGGCTAATATCAGGTAATTTCGACATTACCCGGACTTGTCTGTACTTAAGATGTATACAGGTAGGTTTTTTCGTTTTTTAATTTTGTACTTTTTTTCAAAAACGTTATAATAATTGATTCGACTTGCTGCAATAGTCGTTTCGGCGATCATCGATTCTCGTGTACCGGGAATAGACCGCGCGTTTAGTCCGCTATAAATAAAATAGCTCTATAAGCTCGCGTTCCGCCGCGGTAGACCGGATATACAAACGTGTGCATACACAGCGAGCGACGAGATGATTAAATTATAATAGGTATTCAGTGTTATTGGGTTGCATATATTATAATATTATTATTATATAAAAATCAGTTGCATATTTTACTATAGTTTCGGAGATACTATTAATTATTAAACAGCCACGAATATAGAATGTCCTATAGACCAAATAACGATGCTAAACTATATAATATACAGTCAGTATCAGTGATAGTATTTTCCTCTATATAGCGCGATCACACACCTATTTGAATTCCGATCACCTAAACATTTATCTATCATAAATATTTTAATGATTTTTTTTTCGGTTGCAGTTGCGAGTATCATCATCAAACCGTCGAAAACATTTTATAGGTCAAGTGTTTGGCGTCCGTCTGCATTTAGTATACACACCTATAGTGTTCTGCTGCAGTTACATATTATATTATTATTATTTAAAAACGATATACAGTATACAATGGTACGAAACGTGCCACGCAGCCGACAAAACTATGCAAAGTGTAAGAAAAAAACCGATTTATATAATCGACGACATCGCGACAACAACATCACATTTCGTGATTCTGAAAGATCGTAAAAAATAATATTAAGGAACTAAATTGTCATCGACGGCAGCGCTAAAACGAAATGATCGAAATAATAACGAGTGCAACAGACGATATATGCACTGCAAATATATAATATATACACGCGAAATCTCACTCACGCAGGTACAGAATCGCGTGTGACAAGTATAATAACAATACCTATATAATATATATTAATAACATACAATAACTGTATAAACCCGTCAATCGATAGACTGAGTTTTATGCAGACATATCATATATAGTAATATCGTATTGTAAACGTATCGGTATATGGTACCTATACATATTACATATTGCTGGCGACGGATTACAAATAAAATCGGTATACCTGTAGAAGAGGTATTTTGCAATCATAATCGCAATGGCATATTATTAGGTATATTAGAGTGTATGCGCTGAGAAAATGCTATTCTCAAACGCAATATTATGTAAAGCAAAAACAACGGACGCCACCAATGTAAAATTTTATTCGGGGACACGATACCCCTGCACGTCAATGTAAAATATAATATATTATATATCTTTCACATGACTCGGCGTGGTAATCATAATATTATTTTTTCGTCGCTCGTCTCATTTTTTCCTCGGAACGATGACGACTTTATATATTATATTTTCATCCCGTGCATACAATAAAACACAGAACGATTTTATTATAGCCAACGCGCGTATATAACATCACATTATAATATTTTCGTCGGTTGTATAATATAACATGTATTATATAAACGATAAAGACCCGATGAAGACGAAGATGATGGAACTCGCAACTACATGATGTTATTATTTATTATATCGTCGTCGATCGTTAAACAACAACGCTGTGCACCCATAATATATATACCACTAGAATACAATATTATTATTATTTTATGGATATATACGAAATATACGCGTCGTCACGCGCGATACGTGGACGCAATAAAGCAATAACGTCCAGGCGAATATTTATTATATTTTGGTACCTCTAACTCCATATAATGACGATATATTATTATTATTATTATTATTATTATACAAACTTTAATTTATTATAAATACCTATATTGTTGAGGTATATTAAATTGCTATAGGGTGCACGAGTTACGAGAGCTGCAGCAGAGAAGGTTATACCAAGGTATTCGGAAACACTGAACACCTACATAAAACGTTGGTGCCGACATAATGTTACGAGTCGTATGTCAGGGAAATAAGGTCCATTATAATTGAAAAATAAATCATTTCTATATTGTGCAGATTGAGATTTCTCGAAAATCTTATCGTGTGTATTATATTATTATATTGTGACCACCTTTCTATATACCGTTCTTCGGAGTTTTTATTTACAAATCAGATTTTTATGCGTCACCGGATTACATTATTATTACAATATTATTATTATATTTTATATTATTAAAACGGGTCGAAAATAATTGCTGCAATATAATAGTCTGCGATGTATATATTACTATTATTATTATTATTATACTATTATTATACTGCGGCACAATAGGCAATAAAACGCCGGTGCAACGTGTACGTCTACATCATATATACATATTATAGGCATGTATAAAACTTATTATATTATTACATATACACGCGTATGAGTGCACATAGGTAGGTACTATAATAATATTATGTCGTGGATAGGTATATATCGCGACGAAACATCCAATTATATACCTAGGCAGGTACCTATATATATTATGTGTATGTATATTGTATATACCGCCGACTGCTACTCGACGTTAAACGGGTTTAAAAACGACACGATTCCCGCAATATTGATTACGCAGCACTTGATTATTATTATTTCATATTAATTTGTTTGTTTTTCGTCGGGAATCTGTTTGCACGGGTTTTGTGTGTACGTTCAGTAACATAATAATAATTATAATATAATGACGTCACGATCATATTAGAATATTATCGTACCTAATAAATTAAATCGTCATAATATCATATACACGCCCTACCAACGTACCTAGGTACGTCTTGAATTTACCGGAAACGACTAATAAGAAAAATACAATATGACATATATTACCTCAATGATATATATATTATTACCTACGAATACAACCGTAAATCGATTCGTTAAATCACTGCAGTCAATCATAATATGTAATCATGAAAACAAGTATCCGCAGCATTGACGCATTGTTATTATAATAATATTAACCCGCAGTCAATATAATATTATGTCGTATGGTGTGCATATTGTACATGATACAGGCACGATACTTGGCGCGTTCAATACCACGGTACCTATACCTATAATATTATGCGGTTACACCATAATGCATTATAATACTCAATACAATATAGCGCATAATAAAGTACCTACATATTTGTTCGCGTGATGACGTTAAATTGGTTTGTGTAAAGTGGATCACATAAACTAAGACTATGTACATCTTTAGGGTTTTTATACCCCAAGTCTCATAATATGAACCCCCTAAAAATTAACGAATAAAATACCGTGATACGCAGTTATGTAGATATGTATTGTAGTACAGGTATTAAGTGACGATATCTACAACAAAAGAAGCTAAAAGGCTGAAATAAGTATTGAGATATATATTATAATATTATAGTTTCCGAACGAGACACGCGAATCGTGCGAAAATAATAACACAATAGTACTCTGTAATAGGTTAGGTTAACCCAGTGTCGTGTATGAATACAATTATTATAATATTATATATTATTATTATTATTATAATACTGTACGAGCATAAGGTATCCAATATATCTAAACATAATATATAAATCAGATACGTGGCGGCGCAACGAGGGCAGTACCCACGGTTTTATCGACGAAACGTCGAATAAATCCAGCCCGACGTGGTTAAAATTAAAAATGACAAAAAAAAACAACTTCGATTCGAGGTGTATACGGGCGAATTATTTATGTAAAAAGTTTTATGAAAAAAGTTTGTAATTTTTTTCCTCTTCTCCTCTCCGCAGACTCGGCTAGTACGCCGCCGCCGCCGCCGCCGCTGTTGTCTCACACACGCGCGCGCCCGCGCCGCGCGAGCGGCTTCCCACAGCAACAAAACGTGTGATTTCTTTATGTTTTAAACTTGTGGTAGACATGTTACGACTCGCCCTTGAGCGCGCGCGCGCTCGCGCACACACACACACACAACAAACTTACACGTACACTCTTCTCTCTGACTCTCTATAACCCGCGCCGTAATGTTTATCCTTTTCGCCTGCGATGAACATAAACTAACAGCTATTCCGCCGCGACATACACGTAGGTAATGTCACATATAATATACGCAGGCCCGTAAGAGTGTGTGTTTAGTGTGTGTGTGTGTATATATATATTTATATATATAGGTAACCAATGAATGTATTTTTCTTATAATCGCGATATTTTATAATATATATAGAGAAGTGTGTGTGTGTGTGTACATCCACAGGCCGCAGCCGCATTCTGTTCCGATTAAAATACAGTGAAATGCGAGTGTTATATTGTTTTCCAATATATATAATATACAATTATAAACAAACGCGCGTAATATATTATACACCGCATGCGTAGGTAACCTACTACATATTATTATTTATAATTTATTATTATTACGATTATATTATGCGTGTGTGTGCGTGTACCATAATGACATATCGTATAAAACCGCGTTAAAACCGATATCGCATCGAGCCTGGGTTAGGTTAATCAACGACATATTCAATTTAGGCAAAATTAGTTTAAAAACAAAACATAATAATAGCAGGTATCGTTATGTAATTATGTATATTTTATCATAAATTGTAAAATGTCATGGCGATTTTTCAAAATATCCAAACAGGAAAGAAAACTATACTTGAAAAACTACCAATGTTTTTATTATTGGGTATTAATTTTATATGTATTATTTATTCAGGGTATACCTAATTATGACAAGGTTTTGAATAACGTGGGTGGAACAAAATATTTAATATCGATGTAGGTATTGTTTTTTATTAAGCCTCAACAACTTGGACATTGGCTGACATAATTTTTTTCTAGGTTATTAATGGATGTTTAGGTTTTGATTCAGATTATATTTTTTGTTACACTAAATGATCTATATTAATTTATTTTATTAATTCTAGCACTTATTTGTTGGCAGCTTCGTTTTGTCTTAGTGGAGGAACTCAATAGGTAATATTGTATTTGACTCGCTATAGCAGCTTCCGTTTGTCTGCATACGAAGAGACGTCGTTAAATATTTTAAGTTACTGTATAAACTATAAATTGTATAATCACGGGGAGGGGGAGGTGATAAAAATCCTAAATATCGTGAAGCTCATTGGTTATGCTCATTTGTATGTTGCAATAAGGTCCCGCATCTCCCCACGTCTGGTGGGTACGTACGACCGACGTTTTGGACTGTTAAAACACAAATAATATTAATAATTAAAAACCGATAACGGCGATGAAAAGAAAAAACAGAAGAAGAAGAAGAACCGTTTAAGCGATCGGTGAGCGTTGGCGTGCGCACGCGCCGCGCCGTGTTTAGTTTTATGTATTTCGGTGTAACTTTAAATAGAAAACACTTGGCACCGCGTCCGACGGACTTGGACGGACGAGACTAGCGCAATTTGTTTCGGCCGGCGAAGTATTTAAAATGTACACCGTAATATATTATAATTAATCTTTTTTTCACCATTATTATTTCTTTCTCGCTGCAGCCACCCATTCACTACGCAGTTGTCTGTAGATGACAGAAAATAATAAATGTCGTACGCGACTATTTCGAGTGACACGTCGTGGCGTGGTCTCGTCGTTAGAAGAGCAAAACAAAATAATGTAACGATATATTAAATAATTATACCGTATAACGCGACATTGTGTATTGTTCACTCGGACGATAAACTGTAGATTGTACTTTGTAGCAACAAATGATGATATATCTGTAGCTGCGCCATTTTTTATGCTGCGAAGTAATTTTCTACACCGCAACTACAATACATATAGGTGTTATTGTAATTACACGCCGATTGCAACCGTCCGATTTGTGTGCCGCACGTAGGTACATTTACCTAAGAACGATGTTGACTTTTATTGTGATTAAATGATTTTCTATGACCAGAGGAGCGAATATTTTTACAACGGGAAAAACAAAATATTTTACTTTTTTTACGTTTTTAAGTATATAGATAAAGTATAACCAAACTTTTGACAGTTTTACCTATATTGAGAAAATACTCAAATCAAACGACCAACAATGAAATGGAATGGAATAGTTAGGATGACTCGCGGGGATAAATTAAGGACACATATACCTAGACGAAAAACTATGAGGAAAATCAGCATTAAAAAAATACTTGACAGGATGTAAACATTGAGGAAAATCCTATACGCTCTTATTAAATCACAGCACTATCCTGTATACTGTATAGATAAAATGGTATCTTCTGCTATATAGGTACACATTACACGCACGGCAATAATATATACGTTATATTAACCTACGCATGTATTTTTATTATAACATTGTAAAAACATTATTAAGTACCTACACAATTAATTAAATAATAATATAAAACTATATAGACTACTAAAATACATAAAACACATACAATTATTTAACATCTCACAGACAACCCACCTACGAATTTTTATTTCGAAGCTCCGGGTAATTAAGACCTTGTGTTTATGCAGCATCTAAACCTAACCTACGTCTCAAAAACACTAGATGACTTTTTTTGTATATAATATATAATATATAATATGCTTTTATGGTTAAACGAAATAATTCCATCTTAATACTAAAACGATGAGTCGACATGGACATTTCGAAATACATCATACATCGTACTTTTGATATCATAGAAATATACAATAATATACTCTCTATCCTCGTACGGTGAAAATTATTTTATTCGCACGCGTGCCGGGCCGCAGTGGCCGTAAATACCCAGCAACATCTGCCGCACGTGTCTGCAGTTTCTCTTATAATAAAGAGACCCAAATTAGGGTCCTTGACTAAACACACATACACGAGCACGCACAATTGATAAATATAATATTGGCATATTACACCAAACACTCGTTTGAATGAGGAAAGATTTAATTTCAATGAAAAGTGACCCGCGCGAAAGACGTCCGAACTTATTTAAGCGAACAGGCGCGTTAAGTCATGGCGGCGAGAGCAAGCAATAATATAATATTATGATATTAATGTTAACGTATCAAATACACGAAACCCGGTTTTGCATATTCCTATTATAATATAGGTAATTACTATATGGGGTTGGGTTACGCTTATACAGTAGGTGCAGTAGGTTATCGCATTCGTAGACAAATTATTACTGTCGAACGACGATTAAACGAGTAGCTGGTAGCTCGTTTTTAATGTCGTCGATACCGTCGAATATATTATATTTGATAATAGTATTAGCACGCAGTCATCAAAACGTGTTCGGAGTTTAATGCGGCGGTCCATAAAATTGTATGAAACGTGAAAAGAAACTAACGGATTGTGCGCGACGCAATTGGACGACGACTAGATTTTTTCGGCAATTCAATTTTTTGCGGAATCCATAAGTGCACGTATTATTATTATTACCATGGGTTATAAATACTATTTATAATCAATGATATTACTATAATGTTCGCGAGTGTTGTGTACAGGTAATGGATAACCTCCTGCTCATCGAACGGACATTAATGTTTTTGGAGGACGTGTAATAAAAATCTATTTTGTAATTAATATAATATATTCTATAATATATACTCTCGGGTGGATGGAAATTTATATATTAATTTCAAAAGGTCACTGTAACCATTACCAAAATATATAAACGTATACGAATAGGAAAGTATTTGCTTGTCTATTTTTTATATAGGTACGTATTTCTACAATATTTTATTTCCTATACAATCAGCCTCAGAGTTTTAATTTTTTCCAATGGCGGTTCTGGCACCTCACCCAGCATGACATTTTCGTGTAATCTAGCGCGTTCGATGTGTACAGATAGAAACGGTCGAACTGCAAACGCGCAAAATCGCAGACGAGCCTGAATCTGAACACCGCGTGTCCCCTTATACACGCACAATACGATAATAATATTTTACGGGTTAACCCTCCCACTCACCCCCCAAAAAATACGGTGAGGAGGGCGGTCGTCTATCGTCCCGACCCGTTCACCGCATCGGGTTATAGGTCGACAATAACGCATAATACGCGCGTGCTGTATACCATTATTATATTATTATTCGGCGACAGACACGTCCCGCGCGCGTATACATTATATATTATACATAGGTATACGATATATACACACGACGACCGCGGCTGCTGGTCAGTTCACACCCCCGCACGAGCTCGCGTGCCCCGCGTACAGTGTGTGTTTATGTGTACGCGTGTTTGTGTGCACGCGGGTATATAATATACATTATATATATTATTATATATTATACGAGTTTTAATATAAAAATTTCCAACAAAAGTGCCATTATAGCATTCGCGCGCGGGGGTGGCACGCGGGTCATCGTCGGTCGTCATCATCAGTGGCGGCATTGATACAACGGCCGAGTGGACACACACACACACATACATACAATATACGCGTGACAATGGGCAGCGGAGGACCGGTGTTGTGCGTGGGCGAAATTGACGTTAAAACTGTAAATTATATAAAGTCTCTCTCTCCCGTCCTTTCATTCTCTCTCACGCACTCTCCGAGTATATATATATACGTGTGGCCCCGCCGTCTCACTCCCCCGCAGATGACAATACGCACCGCCGCCACCGGTCAAGCTGCTAAAAATACGCGATAATATAATTCATCAAAAATCTACGCGGACGCGAGAGCGCGTAAATATAGCAGATGTTTGACCGTTGGCGAGCGACCGGTCGATCGCGCGCACGCCTGGGACAGTTTTGGTAATTTATCGAATAATACAACGCCGTATATATACGTGCGTTTTAATATATATCATTATTATTATTATTAAGTATTGTCGTTATATCGCGTACGGAGGATAATAAAAATCTATAAAATCCGAATTTCAAAAACGCGCATAAAAGATAACAGTATAATATAATATATATTATACAACATTGCAGCAGCATCCTAAACGACCGGGATAATGTGACGAACGAAAAAATCCGAATTTTTTTCTATAAAGTAGTGTCAAATGAAACCGCTCCTCGGCATTAGACATTTCAAAACACTATAATATGTGGATAATAATAATAGTTATATAATATGTGCAAGATCGGCAGCCGGAAAATATAGCACAGACACGCAGTGAATAATAATAAAATTGGTACAATAGGTATATTATATTAAAATATTTCATAGCATTACCTACGTAATAATATACAGGTACGCGGTAAAATGTCGAATGGACGAATTTTTATCCGATACGCGAGCGCCTACATGACGTGTTTTTTCTCCGTTGTCGAGTTTAAGAGAAAAACACTCGGGAGGAAAAATTAATGCCCCCCCCCCCCCACCATATTAATATTGTGTATCGATACACCGCAAATACTACAGCAAAGTGGGTATGTGTGTGTGTGTGTGTGTGTGTTTGGATCGGCTACCATATACATACCGCGATCATAATATACGCGCTCAGCTGATCTAGACGTGCGATAATAACAATCTCGGGTCTGTATATTATACGAGCGAGTATAAATAAATATAAAGAGTAAAACGCGCGTGCATTTATATATTTTTTACGACCTGCTGCACGACACCGCGACGACGACAACGTTTTCGTCGCGTTCATAACCGCTCGTCCGCGGAAATATAGCGAAAACATTAATATAATATATAATTGCATTTCAATATGATGTACCTGTATTATACGTAACACGATATAATATTACACGGGAAATCGAAAACGACATACATTCGACGTATTAGGTACGAGGCCCATTGCCGCAGAAAGGGGAGGGGCCCGAGCGCGCTCAGACCTGAATTTTATGCAATGTTACAACGGTTTTTAGTATTTTACCACTTATTACCTACATATTGTGATATTAATTCACTATTATAATAATAACTGTATGCATGTTGAAAGATGCACATGCGCACTAAATAATTATGATTGATCATGACGTATACCTAGTTATAGGTAGGTACTTTAAAGAGATTTTATATAATAATTTTTTTTATCTTTTTTATGAGTAATTTTAAATAATTTTGAATAATTTTTTCTTGATTAACATTACAGAGCAGTTGTTACTGTCTTATTTATCACAGCATATTTTAGAGAAACGTTACGCTTACGGGTTAGGAGGAGGCATCCCTATCCCACTTGGCATATTGCTATACATATATTATCTTCCTTTGAATACTAAATTTAACAAAAATTCACAACTTTTCGTCTATATCGTTTTGTCCACGTTATCCGCGGCATCGGTCCCACCAGACATAATTTTGGCTATTTACACCCATGAGTATATTTAATGGTAGTGTTGTATGTATATTTACATGCCCAGTGAGTAGAGACGACGACATGTTTATGCATACAGCTGCAGCTGTATTGAGAACGAGCGCTGCGAGCAGCGAATGTGTAAAATATGTCACTGTTGCAGCCAACGCCGACAAGTTTGTTTTCCTTTGGCGATTGGTGGCAGCGTATGTTTGACGCTCGGGTGGGAAAGAAAATATTTTTTACTATGTTTCACGCGACAGTATATACGGGATAAACTTAACAGAGCGGGGGGGGGGGGGGGGGTGCTGGCGAGTAACTGAAAAAACAAACGAAATGTGCCATAATTAAATATTATACATAATAGTCGGAATACACGCGCTCATTCGATTATACATTATTTGATAAGTATTGACACTGAATTAATGTTCTTAGTACACGCGGCTACGAATTATAGTTTTAATACGTATACATATATCAGTTCCGTATTTTAGGTGACTGGGCGATCGGCTGTATTAAAATAATAAAAAAAAGTTAAATAATTTTTTTTATGTTTTGGAATTCTTATTACGTGTTTTATGTAGATAGATAACATATAGACACGCTTAAGGTAAAGAATGATAAGAGAGAGAAATTAAACGGATTAGCTTTACTACATGTAAATATAACAACATGTCAATACCAAGCCAAAAATGGAATAGAAACGACGAAAAAAATAAATATTGGCTCTTTAATTTAATTAGCATTTTTAATATTATGATATGTACCTATTGTACCTATATTAATTATTATAATATTATATTGGTGGCAAGAATTAAACAAACAGGAGCTTAATTTGAGCTCCCATCAATGTAGATCCAAGTCAATGTTGCACGTCACTGATCTGCAGGGAAGTGCACATTTTTCTCAACGAGAGTTGCTATTATTATTTATTTTTAACTATAGTGATTTGTATGAGAGTTACTTCATATTTTGGCATATTATAATACAATAACATTATATAATAATAATATTATTGTTATACAATAATTGTATTATACAACTATTCTGGTTTAAATGAAAAGTTTCATTTTGTTATGAACTGTTTTATTTTGTAACGTTTCAAAATGCGTAAACAAATAAACAAATCGTTTCGTTCGGTTCGATGAATGATGAGAATAAGAATTCTTCTCAAAACATTTCGACGTGGATTCATATAGACCATATGTGTATAACATATTTTGTCACCGCTATCTATCACTGCAGGCCTACGACGTCCAAATAAAGGAAAAATTATATATAGTAAAAATCAAATTGTTGGTTACGAAATCGATGTTTTTACACGTCTGTCGTCTACACTAGGTCGAAACTCATAATACATGAAATTTAATATTTCTTTGAAATCACGTTTTGGGCCAAATAATGATAGTTATTCGTTATTACTTATTAGTTATGCCAATTGGCCGTTTAACCTATATTACGTCGTCCAATAATATTGTCCCTCGGTCGAAAAATGTATACATTTAAGCGCGACAAAAAATTAATCGGAATGTCGTCCCAGTCGTTTTGCACATCGGCAGGCCCTCTGCCCCCACTCCCCCCCTTGTCGAGCGGTCGTCCGAAGACGGCAAACAATATCGTCGCGTGACGTGTGACACGGGAGACGTGCGCGCCGACCGAAATTGAGGTGTAAACCGGCGGTGGATGTACCTATATTATTATATTATTATCATATACGTTTGCCGACGGAGCGCGTGTCGGTGGGAGGAGGGTGTGGCGGTGTCGGGAGCGGTAACCGCACGGTATTTTAGACACTCGACCCCGGTAATGCGTATATACCTACGAGTACATGATAATAATATAACGTCATCATACTATTAATATATTATTATAATGCATAAGTCACCGCGGGCTGAAAGTACCGTGGCTGCATTCGAAGATTTCCAACATTTCGGGCGGCGTGAAAACGATTATACTCCAAAAGTCCAACCACCTAATCATTGCTCGATAGGTAGACAATAGTTTTTTTTATAATATTTAAGATTTAATTTACGAATTTATTGTACTTATAACAATATTAATCATATTATTCGTTTATATTTTTTAAAAAATGGTTCAATTGTAATGATTTAAATGATCACTAACTGGAAGAATATAAAAATACATATTCATCGAATCACACATATTTATTTATTTTTACTTTTTGCATCACAATTAATTTAACACTCATAATATAAAATTATTCAAGCACTATAAATTCTTAAAATATTAAATTTAAAAGTGGACCACAAAACAATAATAGTCGAAAAAAGCTTTAAAATGAACAGGAAACGTGAAGCGCATACAGATACACCATTTGGGCGGTGGAAGAGACGTTTATCTTTCAAAAGATTTTCAAATCTTATAATACCTGACATATGTAGTGTAACATGTTCATAAAGTATAATCGCATGAAGGTTTCTCTACCTGTCCGGCACGGATATAATAATAAATAATAATACTAATGATAAGAACACCGACGGCGGTGGCACATTATATACTACCCGCGACCCAGTTGCTTCTGGACGCACCGCTTATAACCGTTTTTCTGGATAAACGGCCGATTGAATAATGTAGCGCGAGCAACGATGAGGACAGCGGCGGGCCGGAAGAATCCATTTCCTAATGAAATTACGAATTTATACTTCTCGTGTATCGATTTCGGCGCCCGTTAATATAACATATATTATTATATATATATAGTAGGTAAGTCCCTCCGCGAGTGTATAGCATAATGTACAGCAGACGCCTAGAGTCGCATTTGGCTTATATTTCGACGTCAGGTGCGGTCATCTATATCATATATATAGTATATACGGAACTGCACGTCGGTTTCGATCTTGATGTATATATTATATATTATTAGGCCCATTACGCGGTTTATGAAATAATAATGCAATCGATGACTTTACTCCTCCTTCTGCAGGTTATTATATTTCAATCGGTCGGTTTTCTGCACGGTTACTTACGGTCTACTGCCGACTTCCCCATTATAAATTAATTATTTCAGTTCCCGCGGTACCTATCAGTTTCATCCCATTCACATTTCTCACGATTTGCTCTCGATCCGGCCTTTTAAACGGGTACGTTCACCGTCGCCATTGTGCCGTGATGTAATACGCGTTATGACATCCATCGTGTACTACAGTTTGTCTCATTTCTATAATATCGCTTCCCTGCGATTCGTCAAATTTAATGCTTTTCGTTTTTCTCGTTATTCTATCCATCTTTTACCCTTCCAATCCACAAAGCGTTTTACATCATCAAAAGTCTCTAGACTCTATTTTTATCAGTACCTATGTAAAAGTAATCCGTTGCAAAAAACATTTTGTTCCTATATGGCTATATATATAATATTAATCCCAAATTTTTTTAATTACATAATATCTTTCTATTATCCGACGGCAGTCTCGTGTCGCGTTCGCGTCGCACGAAAATGTAGTTGGTGCGTATTTGGCCTGGTGTATATTAAAATAGTATATAACAGGTCTACAATCGTTCTACGAGTGAGCTGCACGCAGTTGATGCTGCACGGATTATCTCGTCCCAGCTATCTTCCCCCGTTCTAAATATATAGGTAATAACATTTAATTTCGATAACATTTTTTCGCGCCGCAATTCGAAATGCGTTTCGTATCATCGTGTGTCCAATGACGCGAGCTGCACGACAATAATATGACGACGACGACGGTGACGACGCCCTTATACGGACCTATACGTCGCCGAACGGGTTTTTGACGAGACCAATGCAGCAATATAATATAATATTATTATCGCATCACCGTCGCCGCCGAGGTATATTATGAAAAAATACGGTCAATAATGTACCGTTTACAGTTACACGCGATGTGTGTGTATGTGCATGTGTGTTATGTGTATTAGGTATTAGGTACACCGTACACACACATACACACTTACCTACACGTGACATCCCGACTCTGTATACGGACTATGGTCTATATATGTATATATATATATGTACATATAATATATACGCAACCGACAATAAGCTGCTATTATTATTATTATTATTATTATTAATGTCGAGTGTGTTCTTTGGAGTGTATTATTATATTTTATAATATATAGTAACATCATGTCGGACATGACAAATAAACAATGTGTACGTAACAATAAATGTATATACTATAATGGCTTCGTATACATAGAGACTACAAGATTTTTGAGTATTTTCCATCATCTCTGCGGTGATTTAAGACAGTATACACAAGTCAAAAACGCGTTATATTAAACTTTGCGTGTGTTTACTATAATAATCATACATTTATTCAAAAAATGTAAATATTCTATCTTTAGTTGTTATATAATTGAGAAAATAAAGAATGTAGCAACCGACTATATAATGTAATTATAATATAAACAGCGCGTCAAGTCACTGGATATACTTTTAAATATATAACATTTGTCCTACATATTTTAAATATACACGCAGTATCCCACGAGTCCTATATTATATTATCTGTTCTTATTTGGTATTATATAGTTTCGATTTTGAAATGCTTATTCGTATTTCGTATTATGCATTGCACACAATACCAATGTGTTGTCGATGATAAAAATATGTGAATAACGAAGAAAATATAAATAAATAAAAATCGAACAAAACCCTTTTTCAGTAACACCGAAGATGAAAAACAGAATCATTTTTTTTCTGGTTTTTGTCCAAACACCCCGAAGGGACACGATACAACGACGCGCGCTCTGTAGCACAATAAGTCACCACGAAAATACCAGTATGGTTCCGCAGCACATGTACACGTATTATGATCTATATTATTGTTATACTTTTTTCTCAAGGCCCCGAACACACGAACCAATAAATAACAGTGAACCGCGGCCGTAAAATTGTCAATGATATAAACACGCGTGTGCACATAAGAAGACTCAAATGTGTCAAGCCCCATTGTGGGCCATTACACGATACACAATGTTCTCATACACTATACACTGCTACATTACAATACACAGCCGAGTCCTCTATATTATTATGAGATACGTACATGATATATGCATTGGCCAAAAAGGAGTTAGATATCATAAGCATAACGTCCGTAATAATATGTGATATGTATATGACGTGTGTACCTGAATGGGTATATAATACATTACAATATTCATCTTGTCGTATAATAAATAAATAACGACGTGCGGTGTTCACCCGAAGAATTTTAATAGTAAAATCGAAAATTGTACCCACGCCTATAAATATTACGATCTTGAAGTATTATACTGTGTTATGTGTGTGTATAATATAATAACAGCGGTATGTCCGGCATTACATAATATTATATTGTATTATATTCAGGCGTCGTGACGCAATGGGTGCGATCCGTTTCAACCCTATCGGTAACTACCTATATAATCTATGTAACATAATAAAATTATATCATGTATAGGCGTACAATACTGCACTGCAATAACACATATACAATTCGTCACGATATAAATAAATATTATTATATTATACACATCATACCTATATAATTTAGAATATACAAGATAACAACGGGCCAGGTAAAGAGAGAGATTCACGGTCGGACTGTTTACTTTTCGGGTCATTGTGTGCGGTGGATAAGTGCAGTGAACATTCTTCCCAGGGACATCACGTGACGCACATATTATAATGTAATATATGTGCAGGACACAACCACCTTAATAAGCGGACGGTGTAACATATTATAGTTTAGTGTGTGCGCGTAACCGACACGACTGCATCATGTGAATACATTACGATATTATAATATATATACATATAATAACGCGTGTGAGAAAAATTAGATTTTAAAATAATCGTTATTTATATATAATATACAGTGTCTGATTAATGTCGTTCGGATTTGTTTTATTCACGCGTGTTATTTTAAAGATGAAAAAAAAAATCCGAAGGTAGAGAGATATATGCGACGGTAATAAATTGGCTTTGTCAATACCACGGCGGCTGCGGTGGCCCCGTCAGCCCCCGTCTGCTCTTGAATATTATCGAATTAAATACAACAAAGACAAAGAAACGAGAAGGGAAAAAAAGCGTTTTTAAATTCGGAATATTTTTTTTTCATTTTTTTTTTTGCGAGAGGAAACAAGAATATCGCGTCGGCTGTCGGCGGCGGCAAAACACCCTATTATTTAAATGTGTTAGCAAACAACACGAGTCGCGCCGTCGTCGTGCCAGTCGTTTTATATATACTACCTATATTATAATACGCGCGCGGTGGCGGTGGTAGTAAAATATTTAAAATTAATTCCAAACGATCCGGAATAATAATAATAATAATAATAAATAAATAAATAAATATAAAGTCACGAGCCTTATAAATATAATACTCTGCGCGTTCTTCTCACTTACAACTACGGTGGCGCGAAACGATTTCGCTTCATTTGCTTTACGTTTTCGAATCAAATGTTTGCGAAGCGAACGAGGGACGTCCAGAGTAGTTCTCGTCAGCGGCGGCGAGTCGAATGCATTATGTAAAAACGACCGCAGACGTAGGTCGACGGGTAAGAGAGGCTGCCAAACTTGTAACATAATATGATAATACATATCATTGTTATAATATTGTAATTTAAAAATTTATTATAACAATCGCTCAATTTACATGCGACGAGACGCATAATGCGGTGTGGCACAAAGCTATATTATAATATAGTAGCTACCTTGCAGATTTGCAGTGCATGATGTGCAATTTTGGTAACATACCAACATCAAATTTTAACGTAATTAATTATATTCAAATCATAGTAGGTATTATAGACACGTTTAAATGTTTAATTATTATACTTTTATAATAGAAAATTATATAATTATATAAACATTTAAAGTAAGACTTCAAAGATAGTCAAGATTATTATCATAATTGTCATTATTTATTGTCCGAACACGTGAAACTTTCAAAGATATCGATTCCGCGGGGGGGAGGGGAAGGGGACAGAAATTACACTGGCGGAGACGGTCTTAACGCGATCTAGCTACGCAACTTCATTTTGAGTTGCGAGATATCATTATCATTATCCAGTGATCGCACAAGATATTGTAACGTATGTTACATCATTACGTTTATTTTATAAACATCATAATATGCACAATAGGCATATCATGTGTTAGTTATATATATATTAAGCCCCTCCAGTTTAGGTGTCACTTATATATTTTATGATTGTAAGGCTCCGGCCAATATCGCTATGTAAGGAAAAGGCAGTTCGCCGCGATTCCATCATGCACACCTGAACTCCGTACAATCCTACATTTTTGGGTAACTTTGTTCGTAAATTGTAAGTAATAATAAATGTGTTTGTATTTATAATAGTTTAGACCAATCGTTATTTATTTGTAATATTAAGATCCTAAAACCATTCGTGCTCCCGAGCTACGGTAAAAATATATTCAAAAGAACTAATTTCTTCCCTGAATATCTTATATTTAACGGGTCATCCCCGACCACGTTACAATATATTTCCCGTCCGACGAATTTCGCAAAATTACCGCGTACCCGGTTATAGGTATGATGAGTAACTATTTCCAGTTGACCAGTTACATGAAACAATTAACAAACGAGAGAAAAGAATCAAACGAGATGATTATCATCATTAGTAGTGAAATGCGCGGCGGTTATTGCAGTGTTTAAACGGAGTTTAGTCACTGAAAGAAAGGCGAAAAACGCTCAAGAATTGATTCGAACTCGCCGGTACGAACGGATTTTCGTCGAATCAATTATATTATAATAATATATCTGAAAAACGTATTAAAATACACAACGGAATAACGGTGTATCGTATTAAAAAATTATCATAGATATCGCGTTTGTTATTACTTATTATATTTTTTATTTTTTCTCTTGGCCGCAATAACAATAGGCGATCCGATACTCGCGAACCGTGAATTTGAAACGAGCGCTGTTATTAATTGCCGTGCGGGTAGGTAATGGGTATTGTTCCTCTGCTGCAGGCCCGCACTACACGCGCGTAATTGAACATGAGCGATTTTGTATAAATTCAATTGTTTTTTAGCGTGCGTGCGTGCGAGTGAGTGAGTGTGTGTTCCCGCCGTTGACTGATAAAAACGATGCCAACGAAAAATTTTACTGCGTACGATGATGACAGCGCACAATATAATAATTCAGTTTCGTATCGTATAAAGAGAAAAAATACCAATTGGAATTTTTCGAGATTTCAGTGTAAAGTATATGACAAAGATATTATATTACTATTATACCGTCAGTCGCGTAGTCGACACCCGGAAGCCGCCACCAATATCGTTATTTTATAATCTATGCATCGCGCAAATTCTTTAACATATACATCAATACACAAATTGGTATTTGAAGATACCGGTGACGGACTCAAACAGATCGATCAACACTAGAACGTGTTAAATATTAGTGAACTTCCGTGCTAAGGTGTGTTCGAAACGAGTACACACATCGCGATCTTATCAAAATTCGAAATCAACCTAGTATCCGTATAAAAACGTCTCGTGAGATGTTTATATATAATCATGGCAGCACATTGCTAACCAGTGTGAAGACGTGAAGTCAGTTACAGCGCGAAACCACGGTACGACGGTGGCAAGATCTCCTATACAGTTGTATTATTGTGATTGTCGATGGTTAATTATTGAAAGAGAAGTTAAAAATGTGGCCTCGATTGATCTGCCAGTTATATATGAAGTATATAAACAGATGATTAAAAATTATTGTTTTGTCCTGCACGGTAAGCCTTATGGCTGGGTATTGAAAACTATAACATTGGCCCTTGAGGGTAAAAACGAGGTTTTACAACTGAAAAATAAACATACATTTGTGACCATGTTTGTATCTGGTGATAACAAAAATAATTACATAATCTAGAACGAAACACGGTTCACTGCTAATCGACGTTTCCGTGTCGGCCGAAGACGAAGCCGGTAGCGAAACGGTCGGACACATAACCATTCTGCAGTTACGTACCAGTGTGTCAGCTAAGGCTTAAGCTGCAGTCGTGAAACGCAACAGTACACTTAATAACACTGTGACCGACGGGACACATGTATAATTATTAATTATTATGGCATACCTAGCATGTATACTTGGGTTACACAATATTACAATCGGATATCGTATTTCTGTATACCTACTCGATAATTATAGGTATATATATATATATATACCTACAATCTACATAGTAATTTATTATATCATCGCATCGTTATTATTATTTTACCCTTTCATAATAATTTTGTATGGATTTTGACGAATACGGTATACGGTTCATAGTTTGTATTGTACTCGACACATTCTATATGATGTTCTACAATTTATATGAACTAAAAGTATATCCTAAAACTATATCCTTCGTTAGGATAATATAATATACCTATCGTTGCGCTACCAGGAGTGCGTGGTGACCGATACTGTGGATAATAATAATATTGTAGGGTGTGCGAGAGATCAATATTGGAAATATACAGAGTACTCAAACGTTCAAGTCGCGCGAGAGGCTTTATAGCTTATACAACAAAACTTCTGACCGAATCACATGTGATTACTGTTATATACTGCAGTATAACATGAATGAGGTCGGTTTGAATTTGTTATGACGAAACCGTACAGGTAGATTATAATGACGCATGTGCATCTTCATACAGCCGTACTGCAAGTGCCGCGGTCGACTTTTGCAATCATGATAGTAATAATATGTTTAGGTACTAGGATACTGTAGTTATTACGAGTTAGGCCTTCAGCAATACCGAAAGAAACGGTTAAAGAAAACTTCACAAGAAAGACGGTTGTTTGGAGCGATGGAAATGTAATTTTGTGAAAAAAAGAGTTTCTAATACTATATATAATATTATGTATGGTTAATATTTTTAAATCCAACCTTTCGTGGTATTGTTGAACTAATTTAGAACGCATTCAATATTTATTTTTCTACTCAGAAAAAACAATTATAATGTCCTAAAAATGATAGAAATCATAACCGTGCGGACGTGCGCGGTACGCACAACAATTGTTTTGGTCGAAAAGTATGGTAAGTACGGTATCGCCCCCGTCGCGCGTGATGTATACTATTATATAATTTGGCGTAAACGGTTTGCAACCTGTAGTGTTGACTACACCTATACACCCCGAACCACATCACCCCCTCATCTTACTGACCCTGCAGACGCCCGAGAAGTAATACAGCACGACGAGGGCGGTACGGACGTACCTAAATATACGTTTTAAGGCGATTAAAAGACGTAAACAGCAACAACAACAACAACAGCAACTGTAATAATACGTGTATACATAAACGTCGAGAGTGTAAAATATAAAATTATGCAAGGCGACGCAGATTGTATAATATTATTAAAACGTTTGTGTGCAGAGACAGTTATAAAACTTAATGGAATCTGCAATATGAAAAACGATCGCGCCGTCGCCGTCGTCGGAGTGAGATTATAATATTATAATGTTGTTAAATACGTCTACAAAATACGTCTACAAAATACGTCTACTAAATACGTCTATACCACGGGGTACAGCTGCGAACCGCGGACGCTGCGGCAGCCAGCAGTTGACGACGTCGAAGGCGCGACGATATTTATTATGGAGAAAAGTACTCCACTCATGTGTGTGTAGTGTGTGTGTACGTGTGTGTGAGTGTGTGTGCATCCCATATATACAACTGCAATATCAGTCGTTTATTTAAATTTCTCGCGAGTGTCAGTGTAGCGATTACCATGTGTAGGTACTTATATTATGATATATATATTATACGCGCATATAGGGAAGACGAGGTGAAAAATCGCTTATGTGTTTAAGTATATATATACATAATACGCTTATAATATATGCGATATGCATAATTAACTATCGAATATTATAGAATAAGCTATAATGTATTCGTAATCGAGATGCTTGAGACGTTTAGACAGTATGTAAATATTATATCCGAAAATTTATTGTCATGTCTTTATCTAACCAAAAACGACAAATTTCCAAAATCTAGCAAGACAAATTCGACGAGACTTGTATATTATACAAATATCTGTACATCAATATAAATGCAAAAATCATATTCATTAAATTCAAATTCTTGGGCTTTTTAAGTTTTATCGAATCGCAGTTTAATATAAGGTAAGAATATTCATTTATATATATTTTATACATACAATGGTTGTTGCTGCAGTCGTCAATAGAGTTTAGAAGTTAAAAATAAGACCACGGTATATTTTTTTTCCAAATGTCAACCCTTCAATCTGTAAGTCATTTTTAGAGTTGTGAAAATAAAGTGTCGAATAAGCTTAGAAATAATATTCTATTTAGGTGATACATATAAGGTGTTGAAATGGAGGATTGTCAACATTTTTCTGGCCAGGTAGGGGGGGGGGGGGGGTGGCTGAAAAATAATATGTATTTAAAAGTTTTATTTTTATTAAAAGCAAGTATATATGCCGATACAAGTTGAACGTTGTTTATTACATTTGGTTTCAAAATAAAAGAAAACTTAGAATATTTTGGTACAAAATTACGCTCCGAATAATATGCAAATGTGGACGAATTAATAATAATATATGATGCCGTAGCGTGGTTAGCGAAAAATCAAAGTACCTACCTGGCTACCTATATGGCTATACATTATAGTCTTCTAAATGATCTATAGTACAAACGATAGTTGTTTTTTTTAAGCGTAAACATTTATTCGGCGATCGGCACGACGAAGATCGAATAAATCTCAATTAAATCGCAGGCGCGCGTGTGTAGTAGAATAATACAATATTTCAAGTATTATTTACGTATGGGCATATAATAAATAAATATATATATATATATATTACAGATGCGCGCCGGATACCAATACCTGTATAATAATCACATGTCTAAACGTTACACCGTATACCTATATACACACACGCTAGTCGTAAATTAAAATATACGACTTATTCGACCGCTGGTTTATGGTTTTTGTCCTTATATTCACCGCTGCAATAACATATAATAATATAAAAATATATGATACTCGTATCCTAATAATAATAAAACGGATACAATAAAGACATGATGATGATGATGATTATGGGACAATTAACGGTGAGCTGAATAATTTTCAGTAAGAAGATTTGCACAAGCAATTTATTGTGTAGTGGGCGGGGAGGGGGTGACTTATATGTATATATACCGTCTTTGTGGAAGTACGTTATTATAATAATAATAAAATATTATTATTATCATCATCGTCGCAGTGCGCGCGCACATTATTTATTGTCGAAATTAATATGCGGCGTGTATATTATATAGGTACGCAAGCACAGGAATGGGCAAAACGATAATCGTCTTGCGAGTACAGTTTTGTGTAATTGAACAAATTATGTGTCGTTCGTCTACGGCGGCGGCGGCGGCGTTAATGGCATATTGTGTTTAAATGCAAATTGGCTCCGAAAGAGGAAGTACACGAAAATTTTAAATTAATCTAAACGTTTGAACAATGGATGTGTGTATTCTTGCGCGCGCTGAAAACGAAAATGACTATTATACGGAATACGCGCATCGCCGCGTCAGGGAGGGTGAGGGTGAGGGGTAATAACGAAACCGGATTGGTATTGTGTGTGTGTGTGTGGTGTTATCTACTATATTATACTACAACTACTTTACTACAACTACTTTACTACTACTACTTTACTACTACTATTACTACTGATATTACTATAAAAGTATTGTCGTATATAATTTTTATTGTAAA
>NC_042493.1:24837240-24904152 GCF_005508785.2 Acyrthosiphon pisum
GTTTCCGGCAAGCGCGTCGTTGTTGTTAAGACTTTACCGGCCTAGTGACTACGTTTCGTGATATTGTTACGTCCATATTGTGTACATTTACACAGATATTATACGACGGCATAAGGACTACATGACACGTTAATTGTTACCGAAAATATTTGCATATCTTCTTCCGTATTATATTATAACATGTTATTTATTCCACCCACCGCCACCCTTCCACCCGAGGGGCCGACCGGCAGCAGTGGCCGCGATATCACCATTATTTATTTCGACAATAATTACACACACACACACACACACACACACACACACACGGATATAACAAAGAGACGACCAAAGCCACTATAATAATATTATAATAAACAGCTCGCGCAATAGGTCTGCATTAAAAGCACATACATACCTAATTAAAAAACATAAAAATGATACGCGTTAAATCAATTTACATATTATAATATAAAAAAACACATTGTTGATTTAAAACGTAATAAAAACAAATGGCATATACGCGAGTCGTTTAATTTTGGGTATGATATTGTTATAATATTATGCGAAGTCGTTGCCGGCACAAAGGGAACAATCGACGGGAAACGCGTTTACATAACAATATAACATATTATATTATGTACAGTGCAACAGTGGAAATAATATTATTGTATAAATCATTATTATCGATGATTATAATATAATATTATGCTACCACACCGATTTACTATGATAAGCTTGCGAAAACTAATTGTACACCTACGTTCTTTTTACAACAAACATAATTTGGGTAGATTTAGAAGGTCAAAACGTTGTGGCAGTAGTCAAGTTCTTTCATTGAGTTCAGACTGTCTCCTGACTTAGAATAAAGTCCGTTTTTTGAATTTCTATATTGCTGCAGTAAATACCATGTCGCGATTGACAAAATAGCGAGTAAATATTGTGCGAGCAATAATAACGGCACTGGTTCGGTATTTGTTATGTTTTTCGGGTAAACCGATCGAAATCGTTTTGAGAACGCGACGATTCATCACAGCTGTCAGACATTAAGACGCCCGACTCTCCCAACTCAGAGGTGTATTGGCGCTCACACACACACTTTCCTCGTACGATAATATTTAAATATATTAATGTAATTATGTCAGCGGCGCAAATCGATTTTCGCACGTCTATATATACAGACCAGTATAAATTACCATTTTCCATCACCATCGGTGATTTACTGACATTCTTGGAAGATATTTTAAAAAAAACGTTAACGGACTGTTAATCATGATTCTTAATTTTGTTTAAAATATATAAGTACTCATGTCAATATTACCGTAATAATCATTACGATATAGAACAATATTTAAAATAATTTCATGTTAATTTATGTTTTTCATATATTTCTTGAATTATTGTAAATACCCTAATATAGGTACTACTTTTTTTTAATCGTCGAGTTGTAATTGTTTGTTGGCACAAACTCAACAAAGCTCTTGAATAAATAAATAAAAATATAATATAAATTGTTTTATAATAATAATAATTATTACGTAATAGTTTTGAGTGCGACATCATAATTGGATACTATCTACGCCTTGCAGTTGGAATATAGCAATAACAATACAATATATTTATAGGCAGATAGATATTATTATGTAGCGATCGTGACGGACCAGTAAACCCGTGTTTTCGTAAATTTCCAGTCAGTTTTTTTTCTTTGTTTTTACACACAAAAAATGTCCGCTAACTATATTAATTAAAATTTGTCACGGTTATTGGAAATCCGCACTACCACGGTGCAGCGCCGATCACCACGGCGCGCGCGTAGAGAGGCTATACAACAATATAATATTATAATATTACGGCAGCTCCCGGGTTTCTCGAGGGTAGGGCAGAACGAATTTTTATATAATATTATTATTATTGTCACGGGGAAATATCGTGTTCAATTCGTATAAGAAAAAACAAAAAAAAAAAAAACGCAATCAGTATTAAATATTTGTATTGAGCTGCGAAATAAAATCCAAACGATATTTATGTATTATATTATACATAATATACTGCCGCGGATTTATAGTTACGATTATAATAATATCGTACACGGTAATCGCGGTTCAGTCGACGATGGGAATTATTGCGAAGAGAAAGTGCAGCGTAATAGTCTCAAATCGTGTAAGTCGCATATTATATTGCAGTGCGTGTGTGCGTGCGCGCGCGTCGGTTTTTACCCGAACTAATAGTTACGCTAGAAAAGTGCAGTGATCATGATAATCATGACATGTTCAGGTAAGTGTGTGTGTGTGTGTGTAAATACGCGATTCGAATTATAATAACAATTATAAATGAAACGTGTACGAAGGGGCGTTGCTGTTAACAAATCGCGCGCGATGATTGCTTTCGTGATCAACGTTAATAACGGACGAATATTATTAGGTATATTATTTATTTAATAAGTTTCTTTTCCTCTATCTATCTCTCTCTCTCACTCTCTCTCTATATCTCTGTTTTCTTCTTCGGCAAGTTGAATTATATTGACTTTACTCCTCGGCATTATATCGGCGGCGTCGGCGGTGGAAGTTTTAAGTGTTTATAGATTAGACGCGGCATAATGCGCATACACTTTATCGTAATACATTGTAATCGTCGTGTTATAGCGATAGGACGGGGTGAAAGGTACAGGGAGATGGTGTTTTAAAAAAAAAAAAATCGGCTAAGTAGGAATCGGTCGGTGAGACGTTTACACCGCGTGCATATTATTGTACAAATCATTTTACCAAGACTATTGAGAAAAAAAATTATCAGACCATAAACAGATGTGTAAATCCTTCATTTATGAAATTGTATACCTACGACGGAAAATTAAAAAAATAACAAATTATAGCAATAAACGGGTGGAAAGAAACAAAATGATTACGATTTTGAGTTGTTAAGGTACTACCACCTCCGTTGTCGTTGGGTTTGACTTCACACATAGAGTCCACAAATCACGAACAACCTCTTGCACCGGCCGTTTCGCAGACACCAACCGAACTAAAAACGTGTACGATTTTAACTTGGTTGCGATCAAGCATAGTTTATATTATACATCTAAATCAACACGTTATAAAAATAACCACACGTCGCTACATAAATTATTACAATAAATATTATTATACGCGTGTGGGTATTAAAAAAAATTAAAATAATTTTATGTTGGAAACGACTTTTATACACTATATATATTATAGCACGAGTGAGTATAAACGGTTAACAAATTTTTCATCTACACATATGTCTAAATTTATACGCGAAGCGAATATAATAAAATAATAATATAAAGACGCGTAAATCGTCTATATGATTTATATGTCGTTAAATAATTTAAAAACGAAACGCATTAATAAAATAAATACGGCCACGTATCACACGAGGACAGTTTCTCATTACAGAAAATATTTTATCTTTTTCTTGTCGAATTTCTTACATAATGTGTGATCGTTGCGAAGTCGTCGCGTCGTCAGCGAATCCGTTTAACATTATAGGTACAAGAGTTCCCGTAAATCAGGAGATTGTGAAAAAATATATCATAGGACGATCGATCCATTTTAAGTAATTTAGTGGAGATACCATACCAGTCCCGTCCGATTATATACCAGTTTCCGACCGGACCAGGAGACAACAATGGCTGACCGATTAGGTGCCATTAAAAATGAAAATAAAGTAATTAAAAAATAAATATGTCGTTTTTAAACGAAAACTCGTGTTTTACTTTTTATTACCATACCATAACATCATTATAATATATTGTGACGTATAAACATATTATTATGCTAGTCGATCGGCGCAAGGTCTTCTCGTGGCGGGTACCTCCTCCGGGTACACAATACTCACGACGTTTATGTTATACTTTTATATTATTATTATTATTATTGTTATTATTGTTATTATATTCGTTGATCTCTAAAAGTTATAAAATATATTATTTTTATAAGTACTACCATTATGTGAGGCCGAGATTTTTTTTACATCCCGCATTTATATGACGTGTATGACAATATAATAATATAAAGATTAAGATTTACTATAAAGTATAAATAGTGACAAATAATAATAATAATATTTAAAAGCCTTATATTAATCATCTATATATTAATATGACGTGAAACTCACTTCTCAAAGTCCGACAAAACGGGCGCGATTAAATAATTAAATATAAAAGTATAGTTTCTATCGCGATGCGCGACGGTGCTCCAGAAATATTGTAAAATATTATTACAATTTATCGGCCTATATATATATTTATGTAAATTATTATACTCGGGACATGAAATCGGTGAATTCGGAAGTACGTGGCGTATCGCGTAGTTGTACGGGTGATACCACACTTAATAGTCATAATAATAGTAATAATATAATGTCTTTAACAGCGGTGTGTGTACGTAATAATATATAACACAAATTATTGATGTATATATTATTATAACGACGAGCTTTCTTCGCGCGGGTCATTGGAACGGGGCACGCGATCGGACGAGTGGGTAAGCGCACAAAAATTAATTAAGTCTCATCGAGTTGTGTGTACAATAGGTATAACGCGGCGTACATTGCGGGAGACACGAACGCGGAGGCACCTGCAGCAATAGTTTAAACGCGTAAAACGATAATAATACTAATAGTAATGATAATAATAATAATAATAATATAAAAGCGCCCGCTACGAATTTCTCTTCGTCAAATGAAAATAAATAGTGATTAACTTTTCTGGGCGTGGGAGTGGGATGCGTGCGGCAGGGAGTGACGGGGGCTGCAGGTATATACACTGAGCAGTGTATGTGTGTATATATATATATATATTACACGATGAGTGGCGACGAGTGGCAGTAGCTTTTTATTAGCTTTTCCGAGTGTAGAAATGGGATATGTTATTATTGAAACACAGCACCGCGTGCCAGGCGCGAGTAAATCACACGTTCGTATGTATATACATATATATACACATACATATACCCACAGCAGGGTGGTGCCGCCGTCACGAATAGTGAAAAATGTATAATAGTGTTATAACTCTCGTTATAACCACGAAAACGTGGCGCGTATTGTTTCTCGTACAGTTGGTGCGCACACCTCACCTACACAACGCAGCAGAGTAACATAAACAATAATAATAATAATAATCATAGTAATGATAACGACAATAATATAGATATGTATATAGAATATTATATCGGAGGCGGTGTCTAACTCGATATTTACTATAACATACCACGGGATATTATATTTATGTGTGTAGGACGCATTATAGGTGTGCGGTACGCTATATAGTAGTATAATATACAGCCGAGTTGGTATAAAAATAAAACATTACCGTTATTAGCGTTATTATTTTTTAATGATATTGGCCCGCGCAATACGTAATACGTATATTATATTATTATATACGCGGTGTACCTATATACGAGACGTGGTCGTGGTAATAAACGAGTTTTCATTAAATATTTTATTTTCAGCGTGAGGAAAAACGTGCCAGAGGTTCGTTTATTAAATTGCACTCGTATATTACATATACGTATAATAGGCACGGACGAATATACCGTCAACCCTTAATCGAGTAAATAAACTTATATATAGCCACATAGGTAGTATAAATATATATAACGCATACATAGACATATTACATATATATTATATAGGTAGAATACAACGCACAGGCTCGAGAGCGACTAATTGGTTTGGCGTGTGTAGGCGTATTTTCTACATGGTATGTGCAGATTGCGGTTGTGTGAGTCGTGAGTGGCGTGGGGTAGAATACGGATTATAGGACTTTCACGGCGATTATTATTATTATTATTAGTATCCATCATAACACGAATACAACTGTGACAGTGTGACGTGTTCGATTTTGAGGACATCACAATACGATTAATATGCGGGATATCTGATATTATACACGCGTGACATGCGCGATTATCATAGTTTCAAAGATATATTTAGTTAATAATTTATTAATGTACACACCTATGGAATTATCGCAGTAGCTTAGTTATAACTTTTACGACGTGCAAATTGTACATTGTATATTACGAGTACAAGGAAAATGTATTCCTATTTTATAGAGGAAAAAGTAATAATTGTTTAACGGTGTAGTTAGGTTACCATCGCCGCACTGGATGATGTTGCACGCGTCTAAAAGTAAAACCACTGCAGCGCCAAACTCCGCCAGCGGCAGAAGTTCAAGGACAAATTAAATGTATGCAATTTTTATGAGACGATAACACATGATTTATAATGATATCGTAGGCTTATACACAGACAATAATATTATGTATCTTACAAGTATTATACTTATAAATGATATAAGTCTACAGACCAGAATAGGTTAGCGATGAAAGCATTTTGCTTAAAAATTTTGAATTTATTTTACAATTAAATTATATTATAATTCAATATTTTCATACGTCAAGTAATAAAACTTCTAAAGTTTTTAAATATTCTGATCCTTTTGACACTAGTACAACGGTATTATTATAATGGCTAATGCCATCGATCAAAATGTATAGTGCAGGTCCGTGGAAATTGAGCCTTTGGTTCTGAAAGTTCCACCTCGATAATTTTAAGCTACATTAAATTCCGAAAACTGTATACATTAAGCTCATAATGGTCCCTGAAACTTCCCAAGTATAATAATATACTATATATACAATAAGCTATGATAGTACTGAAAATGTTCTGGCACCATGTCTCTATTTGTGCATAATAATACAATTATATTTGTACAAAATGCTAAAATTAAATTTGACAATGTATTTTTGAACGAGTTTTGTTTTTTTGTCAAGTCAACAATAACGATACACGTCGAGAGCAACCTAACCTCATATTTTTTGTTTAATTTCGATATTATAAATACTACAAATTTATTAGGTATACAGTATACACATAGGAAATCGGACATCTGGAAGGAAGGGAAAAAAGAAACGCTACGTTTATAATAGGCAGACTATGGTGACAGCGGCTTTTCGCGACAATTGACAACAGACGATCGCGCGTTTCACAATAATTTGCCGTTACAATGGGTTCGAGAACTAAGAAAAGAAGGAAAGACGAAAAACTCAGAGGTGGCGGCGGCGTTTAAAGAGATTTCGTCATCGATATTATATATTTTATTTTCTATCGCAACGTTTGCGCGCTGTAGGGAACGCGCGATTTTTATCCATAATAAATATTCTATTTTTGTGTTATTTACGATACGAATTACGGGGAACGGGAGGAGGCGATTAAATTGGCATTACAATTTAATATTCAGTGTACGTATAACGACGACGACTCTGACGGACGGAGAGAAAATGCGCTCGCAGTGTAATACATTATAATATTATTATTATCAAGCGGCTGCCATCGTCTCCGAGGCGGCGGCGCGTCTCCTCCCCATCGATAAATGTCATTTTACATCATCAGCCTCGCGGCAGCGTGTAGGAACGGTTTCACAAAATCGTCGTCTCCCCTTTCGCTCCCCCCGCACACTCACACCGCGTCTCATTCTTTCTTTCTTATTTCCTTCCTTTATTTTCCCTTTTCCCCCGCGTGGATAATATATATACGTATAATTTTCGAGTCCATTAAGCAAAACGAGGCTCATGCAAATTCGACGCCATCCATCCCTCCGCCACCCACCCCCTCAACACCACTGCTGTATTGCATAAACCACTCGTGTACCCTATACGCGCGCGCGCAAAAGCTGTTTATTATTGTTGTACGCCATCATCATATTCCTCGTGTGTTATTTTATATTATTATTATTATTTACTTTCGTAATAGGTAGGTATATACAGAGTGATTCAAAAGTGTACGCGTCAAACACGGTGGGTCCGTCATGGTACACAAATTGGTTTTTACCGAGGTTTTTACCTACATTATTTATTGACCATGGAAATAGTCTAGTATGCCGACATGTACAAATAACGTGAATTTTAGATGGTCCGAGAAAAAAAAACCAAACATCCGAACTATGGTTTTAAATAAATAATATTATGTACCTATGTCAGTACTCAGTTGTAGTGTTATCTTTAACCATTATTATTATTCTATATTATCTTTAGGTAGGTATTTGATATTCAATTATTTAAAATAGATTTCTTATTTAAATGATTTAACGTAGGTAGTCTGGATATCTATGTTAGGGTGGAGTTATGAAACAAGTCAGAAAAGAAAAACGCAAAATCGCTCAAATTACAAAAAAAAACGTAATGTAAAAAATAATTTTGTTTGCGATATGATTTTTAGAATGTGAAGTAGGTAGAGACTGGTAGAAAAGGTCCAAGCTGAGACAATAATGTTATAATATATTATATCGTATTCGTATATACCTATGAGTATCGGGAGAGGCGTGAATTATACATTATATACACATTTTTTCTCCAAAAGGCACGCCGACAAACGAGGTCGACGGGGCACACGGCAGATATGTCGTGTGCGCGGTTTTCTCGCCATTATAATATTATTTATTTATTATTATTATTCGAATAATAGACACGTCGTGTAGGTACGTTTGTAAAATGTGCGTATTGTCGTCGCAACACTGCAATAGCAGTGTGGGGCGGCGAGCATTGTCGTGTTTGCGGTGCGATCGGCGGCAATCGGTGAAACGTTTTTTTTCGATATTATAATACATAACAATATAACATGCAGCAGGTAATGTACACACTTATACACTACTACTTGATTCCGATGAGATATAATTCTATTAGGGTTCTAAATGCTGCTGTAATATATTAAATGCCGTGGGCGTGAAAACTAGAGCAAAACATTCTGTCAATAATACGACCGATCAATATCATGGACCACGATTAAAGATAATAGATATACAGATTGCACATCACTCTATAATAAACGGCTTTCAGATTGATTTACAAAGTGACAGCATTAAACAGCTAAAAAAAATTAACTACTAGCGCTTGATGTCAACACTCGACAATATGTGTCGACATTTAGAACTAAATTTACACCTATATATCTATAATCGGTTAATTATAATACTGCCACTTGGAGCGCTACTGGTTATAATTTTTGCTAGCCTTATCAGATTCCGATGGCAACCGGTAGGTATATCTTTAATCGTGATATGGACCAGAGACTTCAAAATCTCTACTGTTCACTATATCAGCTATCATTCTATAAGATGCAGTACGTTTACGGAAATTAATTACTTAATCGACTTCTGGATTAAAAATTTCTCAAACGATATATCTTTCAATTTTAGTACAGAATTCTTAGATATTTGTATCATGAATCCCTTGGATTACCGAAATGAAAACAATTTATATTTCATAATTTTGTTGGGCGTTTAAAGTAATATTTAGATTTTTTTAATTTCTTACAAATTCAAAGACATAACCAAAACGCCTACCTATATCTTGCCACAAGTGGAAGTTACCTAATAATAACAATAACAGGTACGCTCCACGCTTGTGTATCAATCTCGTCACATATTATTATTATTATTGTAATGCGCGTACCATCATTGTTCTCGTAAAATAAAACATGTGTATTACTCGTTAATCAATGTGTGGTTTTTTTATACATAATAAAAGAAATTCTATATCGACCCCTACCTATAAACATATATATCTATATCGACACACACACGCACACACATACATATTGTATATATATATTATATATACATACGATAAATTATTGAGAAGTTACGTAGAAATAAAACGAATAAATATAGCAACGGCAATGGGGAGCCAGTTTTTTTTTTCATTTTCCGTTTCAATTACACATAATTGGATTGGCCGATGGCATTGTGAGTATAAATACACAGAGTACCTATATTATGTTATATATATATATAATTATATATACTTATAAAGGCATCTATAACTACTATTTGATAAATTAATTAATTGCATGGCAAGTACGTTTTATAAGTATCACGTATGATGTGCCTTCATCTAGAAATTAAATTTAACGAAAACAAAGATCTAAACAGACGATGATTTTGCGCGACGGATAATTTGGTACAAATTAATGCATGGTACACGACATTCATTCGTCGTCCTCAGAAACGATAGAAGAATTTTTAATGTGGGTGTGTACAAGTGTTTTAATAATTATTGTCTAGAGGACGATATTACAGTATATGCTTTGACAATATAAAACGTAAAATTAAAAATATTCCATCTTCGTCAACAGCAGCAGCAGCAGCTAGTGAAACGACTATAAACCGATTCGCTATAGCCTAAACGCGGGTGACGCGCGATAATTGATTTCTTTTTTAACCTAGTCTATACTACAATTCTGCAATACCCCAATATAATATTTATGAAATTTGAATGTAATGTTACACGTAATGTTTTTTCCATTTCAATTACACATTAACCCAACACCACATTGACACCATATATACTATTTTACATATTTACTATTACTACTGTATAATACCTGGTCTGGAAGGGGTTTTCACAAGGTTATTACGCGGCATTAAGGGAGAATTCCAAGTTAAAGATGTGATAAACGATTGAAGACCGCTTACTACCGTTCGTATAAACATATAAGCACTAATATAAGTACTCAGACTTCAAACGATATTGTTAGGTATGGGTAAATCAGCGATGGTTAGTTATTCTTAACTATCTACATACAAAGCACGTTATATATAACATATATGATATAATAGCAAGTTTATACAAAGGTGGTCCACAGATACTTAAAAATGAGATTTAGTTGAAATGTAATACACGTCGTCGCCATTCCCTCGCTAGCCGTGCCATCGTTTATATATACTATATTTATATATATAAAATATATTTGTACGGCTATATCGCGGTGATAGGACGACGGCGAAGAACGTGAATATAAAATATTTTTGCGCGGCATTATAATAATATCTAATAGGTATAGTTATATAATACTAATATATTAATAATAATATCATTGTTGCTAGTTAATTACCGTTAACACCGCAGATACTCCTCTGCAACAGTAGACGACTATACGGCGGTCAATAAGAGAAATGTAAAAATACTGTCATCAATGATTAGGAATTTTTTCCGGATACATATATCCGGATGTTTATCCCTATACATATACTGTTGGATCGTCTTTGGTGATCTCGTGGAGGATTTAGGAAGAGTACTGGCACGTCGCGTCGTATATACATCGAAAGGAGTGTAATCGATTCCCGCCGACGAAGACGAAATCCGTGCGTGACCGGTATACGTACACGGACGCGTTTTTCTGTCGTCTCCGTTGTTAAACAAACCATAGGTACGCGCCGCGCGGTAGGCCGATCGACGACTAGCAGACACTAGTACCAGTAGTAATAGTAATAATAGTAATAGTCGTAGTAAAATATAAAAAATATATTATATATATATATAATATACTGATATAAAATATACACAAAAATAATAATAATGATAATATTACAGTGCCGCCGCCGAGTAGTACGATATACCTGTTATATGGGTAATGTCTTTCGGTGGCGGCGGCAGCGCATAATATTATTTTTTTCTTAAAGACCGTTTTTTCCTACTTTTCCTTTTTCCGGTGTGCGCGCGTTTTAATTCCAATAAGCGTCCTAGAGGAGGAAAAAAAAACTCCCACGATTCTTTTATGAATGAAACGACGACGCGCGCGAGGAAACAACGCTCTACGGCGGTCGATATATATTAAAATAATATATACCTATACACATGACGATTTATACCCATAGTTATTATAATATAAAATGTATATTATCGGAAAAAAATTAAGCGTCTCCCTCCCCACCACTGCAACGCATTTCAAGAGGGCAATGTGAGAATCGGTTTTCCACCGATGAGCCGTTTTACTCGGTTTCACGACGCGCAATGCACACGCGCGTCGTAGAGGTACATTATATATATAAGTACCAATACCTATTATAATAGTGCTGCTGCTGTTGCTGGTGGCGTCGACGTTTCATGAATGAAAACCGTCAAGTCATCATCACGCTAAACATTTATATCTTATACACATATAATATACCTATATATACATTTACGTGTGTAACGAACACACACGTATATATATCTTTTTTTCGTTCTATTGTTGTGATCGGTCTTGGGCAAAAAAAAAATTTTGTCGTTTATTTTGTTTTACGGAAACACCGGAAACGTGGAAAATTATCCCACTCAACATAAAATACACTTACACACACACACACACACACACACACACGCACGCACGTCCGAAAACGAAATAACGCTATTTGCATCAATGCATTTCGATTTTTAAACACTTATTCTTAGTTCTTTCAATAAAATCGTGTCCATAAACTGTTAAAATAATACACGCACACACACACACATACCACGCACAAACACTAATACACGACTATGTGAAAACAAAACACAATGTCGGTGGATCGAATTTTACGTGTATTATTATATAAAACTGGTATTAAAATTTAAAAAATATCGCGGTGGGAATTCTTCTGTCGCTACTATTTATATGTACTATTGTTGTCTCCAGTCGTCGCCGAAATTGATTGATTTATGAATATTATTATAATTCCACAAATTCCCGGGTCTGCTCTTGGTGGACATGTAAATTTATGTCAGAGTTGCCCCGTCCGTAACAATCGAATCGATTTTTTTCTCTTTGTACACATACGCAATCATTATAATACTATTATACAATTTTATCAGTTCGGTCGGTTTGTTCAGCTGTGCGCATGTATAATATAAAAATAATAATATGTAAGAGTGTCTCCAGGCGTATTACAGGTATATATAATAATATAGAATAATAATAAAATACACATCAAATGCTTACATATTATTATGATTATTATTACTATTATTATTATTATTATTATTATTATTATTATGTGGGTACATTGGAATACTAAGCCGGAAACACGACCAAGCGAAACAAAAACTGGGAGAAATCATTAGCCAATTAACTAAATAATGTCAATAATATATAATATATTCATAATAATATATTCATTTATGAATACCTATTATACGGAGACTATGTGTCACTTTCGGACGTAAGCGCGTAAGTTTGGTACGGGGTTCGGTGGTACTAAACAGGCAAACGGTGGTGGTGTGTGCGGTAAGGTTAGTACCTACCAGAGAAGAAGACGTGTTATAAATGTTCGAACGTATATGATGTGCAGCAGTACCAATATATATAATATAACATATATATATAATACAAAGTCAGTGTATATATGGTTTGTAATAAAGACCGATAGCCATCCTCTCCTTCTGCAGGTCCACTATATAATACGTATGTGTGTATGTGTGTGTGTGTATGTGAATATACACATATAGTGACCGGTCGCGCGTTATCCATAAAAGTCCGCAAAAAAACGAGCCCGGTGGGAAAACTCTCGCCCCCATCATATATATATATATATATATGCTACACACATTTCGGAGGAGACATACGGAGAGAGAAAAAGAGCTCGGCATCCACGGCAGCAGCCCCGTAGACCATATACTAACTTCATGTGCCGGAACACAGTGAAATCAGAATAATATACACGGGGTACGCACACACTGGCAAACCCGCACGGACTTACTCGGGTTTGTGCGTGTGAGGGTGTGGGTGAGCGCGCGTGCGGGCGGCGAACGGAATAAAGTCATCGTCGCGGCGACGGAGGCACTGCCTGCACCACACATGCCCTTGGGACGAATAACACAAATAGGACCTATACACACTATATACTCTCTTATACGCGGGTGTAATAGCAGTAACAACAGGGCAGTAGTGGTAGTTGTAGTATAGTTTTCATGGATTTACTCAACGAGTCCGAGTCGTAATTTTCTCGTCCGTCCTCTCCCCGCCGCCGTACACTTGCACGCAAACATACACACATATACATATTATCAAGAGCGGTGAATTTATATATATATGTATGTGTGTGTGTGTGTATGTTATGTTATGTTATGTTATGAGATTTGTATGGCGTGTTGTGGTCACAACGAATTTTATTATTATAACTCCAAACCTCGCTCCGGTTTATTATTATGTGTCATCGCTGGACGCATCAGAAAGAGTGTAAATAACACATAAAACAAAAACCGAAAACGGTTTTTCACATATACACGCACCGACGTATAATAAAAATGTATATGCTCGGGATGAGTATGTGCCGCGATAGTGTCTTTTATATTCAAAACCATTTCCCCGTGTTCAATAATATTATATTGTGTGCGTATATATATAGGTTTGTTCAGAATCAACTATAAAATTATATTTTTCATGATTATTATTTATTTTAAAATGTCTGGTTTGATAAGGATTTCATAATTAAAAATGAACTTCGTTTTAAATTCTAAGTTTCGAGCAAACAAATTTCTAGCCGTAATTGATTAATAATAAGTCTTTTTAAGAAAATAATTTGTTAGTTTTAACAACGGCATAACTTTTGGAACATTTTATCGTTTTCGATTTTGATGTAACTGAATTATAATGAATTAACAACGCTTAGTTGTACAGGGTAAAATATAATGTAAAACAAAAAACTTTCCAACGCTGTTTTTGGGACACGAAAACAATTCATTTATATTATTTATATATAAGTGAATAAGTTATCCCGTCAGATTGAAGTTCAGAATATAAAATGTGTGGAATTTATCATGAATTAATAAAGTTTTACAAGATAGCAAATTAATTTATACATTTGAAGTAATTTTTACTTGAGTATTTGACAAAAGTTTATGGTCAAAAATGTAATACCAATAATAGGTATTACCAAAACATAATCATTAATAAATTATAATATATAAATTAATTGAATTACAATAAACATAACTGCATTGTACAAAAAAAAAAACATTGGAACAAATATTTCTTTAAAAATAAGTATTTATTATTTAATTATTTTTTAGTTTTGAAATTTATATTGGTAGAGTAAATATACAGAAATTGAAAATTTGAAAATAATATGTTTTAAATATTTACTCAAAATATCAATGTATTACTTGCCTTAATTGTATAAATTCAGGTTGATAATTCAAATTTTACATTTATTCAAAACACGTCATTCAAATATAACATTTAATCACTTTCCATACGATATAGATAAACCTTAGCAATACTATGTCAATATAACCTATGGAAATTGTATTGCCAGCAACTATTGTAACTACCAGTTTTTGATTCAAAGATAGTAGGTATACGCGAATAACAATGTTTGAGGGGATAGTAAGTTTATTATCTCGTCAAGTTTTACAGGATATAGCTATATTGGAGATAATTTTGTATAATATCTATTACCTATATCACAATATCAAATTGACAATTATTCCGATTGTACGGTATTTTTAATACGCTGTAGGTAAATATTATAAATTTTAGTGTGATATAATATGTTATTAAGTTTCTGTAACATAAAATTGAAAATATACGTACCTATACAAATTGTTTAGATAGCATTATATTATAGAAATATAAAGGCACTTTTAGGATCGTTAAAGTGATAATTTCATCGATATTTCCTACGGTTATCTAAAAATATATTTTATAAGCTGTCGGGTTATCGCAACGGCCGGCGGCGGCGACGACAACGATGACGGAGACTTAAAACGGAAATGTACCTACACCTGAAATAATAACACGAGTGATTGACGCGTACCAAAAAGTTTGGCACGCGCGTCGGGCAATAAAATCCGTACACGGTGGTGTGTGTGCGTGTGCCCCTAACGCACCCCGTCGACCTAATAGTAGCCCCCACCCCCCGAAGACGACTTGAAAGAAAACTGTCATACAATATTGGATATTTTATTATTATGATGATCAGGCGTACTAAGCTCTATTATTTATAGATAGGTACTCACCGTCGTCGAATCGACGCGTGGACGTAGCTACGTGGTGCCCGTTGACAACAACGGCCGCGCCTGGTTCTCCGTGAGAGATGCCGCTGGTGCACTCTTCCTCAGACCCGTCCTCGAGGACCTTGACCGGTCTGGACTGCTTTCTGCGGGACATGCGGATGACGGTGATGGATCTCTTGTGCGGATACGAAAATAAGCGACGCGATGACGGTCGACGCGGATTTACGTTTATCGCGTGTATTGCGATTATGACGGTTACTGATAATAATTACGCGGAACAAGGGTCTTGAGTTTCGGTGGCGATGCTGCTGCTGCTGCTAGGCTTTGTGCAAAACCGAAAACGATGGCGAAAAACAGAAATGCCGCTGTTACTTCGCGCGGACACTACGAGCCGAACGCGGCGGCATCATCGGATTCGTCGCCGCCGCGGAAACCCATCTCTCGTCGAGGTAGGGTGGCACCTGCACCGCCGGGCGCCGGTCGACTTTCGTCGATATTGTTGGCGGTGCCGTTATAGTTCGTACGCGGTTGACACGAAAACAAAAAATAATTATAACGAAAAAAAAAACTGGCGAATATTATTTAAATGTCAATAATTTGAAAAAAAAAAATAATGTAAGACGCGAGAAAACTTTAAAATCACCTGCTACCACTTGAACGACGAAATTATAATATTATCTGCGGTGGTCCGTTGTAGCAAAACGGTAATAATGAAAATTATAATAATATAAATAAAATAATTCAAACGATAATAATAATAATTACAAGTAATGTATGTAATAATTAAAAAATAATTGAAAAAAAAATAATGTACCACTGTTGTATTACGTTGTTTAAAAATAAAAACGAATTGCACGCGCGCGCGAGACGAACACGACGACTCGTTCGGCAGCGGAGTGGCGAGTGAGACGACGGTACGGTTTGCCGGGACGCCCGTGTTCGCGGCGCGTCGTCGTTGTCGTGTGTGTGTGCGTTCGACTCGGGCCGCCGCCGCCGACGTCGGGCGCGAGAGAGCGTGTGCTGCGCGTGCGTGCGGACAGCGCGGTGGGGGGACGGACGAGCTGGCGGACTGGCGGGCGGCGTGTAGAAGACGGGCGCTAGGCGAGAGAGATGGATCGCGGCCGACCGACCGGTAAGCACGCCCGAACGAGACTGACGGACGGGGGAACGGCGTGGCGGCGGCCGTGGCGGTGGCGGTGGTGACGCGCGCGCCTTTTCCTCGCCGCCACGGTGTCCGCCGAGGCAACAGCAGCGGCGGCGGAGGGCCGGGTTAGTGGGGGTCGTGGTCGGCCGGTGGGCGTGCTCGTCGTCCCGTCCAATGGATGACGAACCCCGCCGACGCCGACGACGACGACGACGACGGCACGGCGACGGTGGCCGCCGTGGCGACGGTAACGCCGCCGCGCCGCCGCGGAAAATGAAAGAAAATATTAATTTCCGGACGCCGCGTGCCGCCACCGATGCCACCTCTATTATTATAAAGATCGTCGTCTTTAAACTCGCTCCCGCGACTCCTCAACGAATTAATATGATTGCCATCCGAATGCAATATCTACAATTATAATTAAATTATAAGATTATCGGAGAGTACATTATACTTACAATTTGGTCTGCCCTGTGAGACGATGTGTAAATGTGTAATGTTAAGGTAACCTAACCTACATACCACCCATTTTTTTTAGTATTATAGTTTTAGTGCAAACATCATATACGGTGTGCAACTATCTACAAAATGTAATTGTTTTGTCATTTCGATTAACCGTAAGTATACTTGTAGATACATCATGATGTTCATGCGTTTTGATTGATTATACTAGATTGGCTGCAACGCATTTACTTCCACTGCGTCGTTATTTAAAAACTTATAATAAGCTCAACATAATATATTTATCATGTGATAGCGTATAAAACAAATTCCCGAATTTCTTCTGAACACCTATACATAGATATAAATATATAAACATCATATTATGGTAAATCTCTCGTAAATCTAAAAAAATTACGGAAGATCACGCTTATTGCAATGATGAAAAATATCTATATATACTTCTACAAGCTCATATTCCACTGACTTAAAGGCTCTTTATAATTTATAGTTGTACATTGGATATATATAGCTAATTTTTATGTCCGAAGCCGTTATATTTTAAAGCGTTCCCGTACCTATATCTCATATAAAATATATGTTCACTAATATAGGCAGTACAACAATTTATAGGTATATATATAGTGTATAGGCACAGCTGATAGGAAACCACTATAATATAGCTAGAATATACGTATCTATTATACACGCGCATATACCTAAATGATTATAAATTGTTTTATATAATATTATAACTATAGCTCTATATAGTATATGTAAGTATACTGTTTTTATATACCTAAAGGTGGATAGCACATTAATTAACAGTAAAAAAAAACAAATTTAAAACAATTGTATACCTACTTATTGAAAATTACAATTCTGTATATTTAAGTTGGTATGGTTCGACGCGAAATATGTAGTTTTTACCAACCAAAGTTCAAACAATAATATTGATGTGGGCTGTATATTTTATATTAAATATGCAAAACCAACACGACGCGATGATGTATTATACTTATTATAGATCACTATTATATCACTATATTCCTTGTTTTAATATATACCACAGCCCACAATCATTGTTGTATTATTATACATTATGCGCAATAGAATATAACAATTAATATAATTGTTAAAATTTGATTTTAATATTGTTGAATATAATTATCTAATATCTATTAATTCATATGGATAAGAATTCATTAATATATTTTCACCAGGTGCATCTATATAGATGTTACATATTATAATATTCAGTTATATCTACAGTGCATGCGTAAACTACCCCTCCCGGTCATCCCCAATTTGTTTTTGTTCATTCGATATCGAACTATTTTTACTTTTATATTATAAGGTAATAAGGTGTACCTACCATATATATATATATTATTATATACTATTTGTATATTTCTTAAAAAGTATATAGGTACTCATACAATAACCAGTAGCTTAACAACCCAGTAAATATCGATTTTAATTATTTTTGACTTTATATAACATATTACATAAATCTATAGTTATATACCCTAAGCCTTACATGGAATAGTATATAATATCGTTTATAGTTAGTGTATACTCTATATAACACAACCCTATATGATTATTATGACATATTCTATATGCATATACTAATAACGAATATATATACCTATAGGTACCTATAAGTACCTACTATGTACTAACTATACTATAGGTACACAGATTATATAATAATATATGCACTATACGGTATACACACACGTATACGTACAGCGTATTATATACAACTCTGGTGTAAAGTTAAACCTATTATTTATGAAACTAATTTCATTTTAATTTGCCTGTATATATTTTATATATATAGGCGAACATTCTATAAAACGTACAATTATTTATAAAATAATTATCTTGCAAATTGCCGTACAGGTACCTACTGCATAATATAACATAGATAGATATGTATAATGTATATATAATATATATTATAACCATAAGCGCTCTAACAATTAGTGGGGTTATGGAATTTGTATTCCCACTATAGTCTATAGCAATCCTCATTTGAAAAAGTCCTAACACTGCAGCGTAGCAAAACACCACATATATACTTGTAAGTATAGGCAGTTGAGTGGGTATATATGGGAAGACAAAAGGTACCTGTATATAATTATAACGAAGGGCCTATTTATAAATGACGCAAATTCCAATACCGACCATAAATATATATAGGTAATGATTATACGCGGCTTATGTTTATAAATTTAATAATACCTACACAATAATATGTAGGTACTCGTGTATTCAATTTTAACTATATATATATTATATATGTGTTGATATAATGTTTATAATATATATTATATTATATGTACTGTATAATGTATAGTCGCTACAAAACTATTTAATGATATATATGCAAGTGCATAATATGGATGCACGCACGCGGTATTATAATTTATATGCATATGTGCATGATACACGCTGCGGCACACGTACAATATATAGGTTAACCTTTGTTATATATGTTCTAAAGTGCAAAAATTATTATTTTCGCATTTATATACTCACACGTGTATACATTATTGTACCAGTGGAATAATATATATTAGGTACCCTAGGCATTCCATTTTTAAATCTGTTATTGTTATTATATCTTCGCACTATATTATACTGTCTGTTTACACTCTATATACCATGACTTAAGTATATACCTACATATATCTAATTTGTTAATCATCGTGAACAATTTAATATTTTTATATAAGTACATATTATGACAAAAAAAAATATATGACTGTAAAATGCTAAATATGTTACCTAACCTACCTTATTAATTTTTATATGACATAAATAATATAAAATAACAAAAATGGAGACAAACATTATAAATTAAAAAAATTTTGACGATTTAACAGAAATTAAGAATTTAAACGGATAAAATAACGTAGATATATGATGCATATAAACTTGGTTAGCTATATATTTAGTTGAAAACCAATTATTGTTTTGTTTTTCCCCGCGATTTTGAATTTTGAATTTTAAATATTGACCGCCCGAATGCACTAACTAGATTCACTTTCCTATCGTACTGTTGATGAAAATCGAAGCAGTGATCAACACTAACAAGCCCCAAACGGGGGATGACGGACAACCAACAAAAAAAACGCATACATCATCACTGTAAAAACAATACATTCATCGCTCCGCTCTGAATCTAAAATCGTTATTTAAAAATCAAATATAGGTACCTAATTTATAGAGTTTTTGAATGATGTACCTAAATAATCAGTTAAAAGTCGAACTGTAATATATTATTTATACTAAAATTAATAGTTCTGTATCTGTTAAAGTTATATAAAGTAAGAAGCCGGTAACGCGTGTTTCTAGACTGTGGTTTTTATAATATATTGCTATTGTATTTGAGAACAAACTCATTGAAACCCCCTGTATAGTGTTTCATTTGTTTAGAAAAGTTGAGCACAAGCACATTGAACATTTTGTAATTTAAAGACTTTTGTAACATTTGCCTATATATACAAGTCTTTTTAACGGTTTTTAGTCGAATTTCCAGATCAGCAACAAGTTTAATTGTTTTTACGTTATGTCTATGTGGAGATGTAAAAGTACAAAATCATAACTTTTGAACTGTCGAGTTATATAATATTATATGCATAGGATTTTTATTTATAGGTTCTGAGTGGTGTAGGTACTATACCTACCACAAGAATCTCAATCTAGGGAATAACTCGATTTTATATACCTAGTTTAATAGTCTTATAGTTGAAATATATATATATAAAATCGTAGTGCCTTGTGTGGCTGTAGACATGTATATATATTTTTTACAGGTTGCTCGTGGAAAAAAACTATGAAATAGGGTGAACATGTCTTGTTTTGTCAGTAGTCCATCGACAATAACAGCTATAGGGATGTGATGCGGGTATAAAAGTGCGGTGAATATTCAATACGTATATAATATATGTCACGTCAACATATTATGAATATATTATAATATATTGAACATTTGTATAGCGAACCACGAAGTAGGTATATAGACGTCTCGTATATATATATATAGAAAACACTTATAGGTATACCTATCATATACAGTTCACATGGCTCGTAATTTAGAACCATATAATATATAGGTTGGTAGGTATATAGAATTGTGCAGTTAAGGGCATTTGATAACTTTTTGATTGATCGTCTTCGCACCAGGACAAAAACTTTTCATAAGTCTGATTCGGATCAAACAACTGTCTATATATATATAATACATTGTGCCGTCGATGCAATCTATTATACGACGCATCGATAATCATATATAATATTTTTTAAAAGTGCTCTGCAGTGCAAATATAATCCCATTTCGGTTATAGACTTATAAACTGACTATGTTGACGTAATACTGTCATTAAATCTCCCTATAACTATTAACTAATTCTATATATTTTGAGTCTATTTATTTTTGAAGATAAGCAACTTTAAATTCAACTTAAATTAATTAATCATTTTTATAATTACTAATTTTTATTTTTATTAATTTCTTACTATTGTTTGTAAATTAACGGGTCATAGATTCAATTTTACCATTAGTCGCATTAGATGGAACCGTGTAGAATGGCTATATATAGTTAACTATGTATAAAGTTACAAATTGGAAAATTGTACAATCATTTTTATTCCACACGCGCTACATACAATGCTATATAGGTACTGCGCATGCGTTATTGTTTTATTATCACATGCATAATCGCAGATACGAGAACAGCATATATTATTATTATACACGCATTATGTTGTAATTGCAATTATTTTATAGTGGGTATAATACAATTGTTTTAGTTATACATAAATCGCACAAGACTACATAGCACACGAGAATTAAAAAAAAATATATATATTTAATTTAAGTTGGAAAAATAAATCCTACGATTATATAAATTATTTATATAAGTAAAAATGTATACGTTATACACGGTTTTAATGCGTTCGCTATTATTATTTTTGTTTTAATCCCCTGTGCATATACCTTCCCGCCCTTTTTTAAACGCACGCGACGGGTTTGAATAAATTTGAATTCGAATTACTTATATATTTCGTAGTTGAATTCGCATTACTTATATATTTCGTAGTTGAATTTGAGAATTCAAAACTGCGGCGATCTACATCGACTGGCGACTACCTACATCATATATATATATACCAATAGGTATTATAATGCATCGTATGCAATACAAGTATCTATCAGCATTCATATAATGTATATAAAACGGTTTACTTTTGTGAATAATATGCGTAATCTAGAACCTGTTTTAATCTATTATATATTTAAATTCAATGAAATTTGTTTTACAAATTGTTTCGTTTAAAAAGTTTGTTCGAATAGTAGGTAGGTATATTAGTGTAAAACGAGTTTTTTCAATTCTGCCCTTAAAGTTAAATATTCTTCAGTTATACTCACCCTATTCCTATTGCATTAACAACAATTTAAACTTTTTATGTAGGTATACGTATCGGTGTTTATTGTTCATCACGCTGAATAGTGAACATATATATAATATCCTATAAATTATACCTATACATAAGTAAAATGTTTTCTTTTTTAGTTTAAATATTATATATAGGTAGTACATTTTGTAGGTACATATATAACTTGAAAGTCACTAGAATATATAATAATATTATATTATCTGAATTGTTGACACAATATAATATTATATCGAGAAAAATAATATTACCATTATATAGGTATATACCTATTATATATTCATGTATAATGTCCATTATAGATCATCATAAATCATAATAATTGCCGTAATATATCCGTTTATTGATACATTATATTATGGTGGTAATCCTCTATATATGGTTACTCTGTATATGAACGAAGTACCTATACATTTTTTCGATCATGCCAACATTAAGGAAGATCAATAAAATTAGAGTTATATGTTAAATAATTTAAAATTTAAATTCAATTATAAAAAAAGCGTTTACTTTTTGACAGCTACTGTTTCAGTAGATTTAATAATATTCAAAACACATAATAATTATATAATCTAGAAACGTTTCAATAACAAAATACTAAATAGGTTTATCTATTATATATATATATATATATATATATATATATAATGTGCGCACGTACACCTTATAGCAGAGACGAACTACATACATATAGTTGGCGTGCGCGTATACACTTAAATTATGTATAGGTATAAATTATGTTAAGGACTAATGATATAATTAATCGTCCGATTATTGAAATCGCAAATACGAGTTCGGATAATATTATGTATATATTATATAGTTATACCAATCTCACTTATCTATCTCGCCTCCCTATACTCACCTCCATATACTTATATCAACCTATATCGCAGTGTTCCCGGCCGAAATATACGGTCGGTATATTTTGTATTTTATACGTTTAAAACATTATATAGGCGCATATATACTAATAATAATAATAATAATAATAATAATAATAACAATATAATAATAGGTAGGTACGCCACGTGTATATCGTATAATGAATGGTTTAAATAACTTAACTTCAGTAGAACTGTGCTGAAAATATTCAAATGTTGAAGACATATATTTTATGAACATTCCGGTTAAATTATAACCATACAAAAATATAGAAAAAAAAGTAAAAAATAAACGAAACAAAACAAAACAAAACGGTAAAAAAAAATAAAGAACAAAGAAATATAAAATGCAGCATATCAAAGTCATAGCTCGCATAATTTATTCAATTCACATGACACGGTTTAAAGGAGAATCGTAACAACTATATATAGCCAAGTTGGCGGAATACTAATGTACACGGTATTACAACTACCACAGTACTACATTTATAGGTAACTATACGTTTGTATATGATGTATATATATGTATATATAAATTTCCGGTGTACAGTAATCAGGAAAATTGGTCGTCGCTGACGACTGACGAGAACAAAACGGTCCATGCATCGCACATGCCCGGTAAGTGGCGGTTTTGATGGGGATGATTGTGGCCAACACCTCCCCTCGACCAACATGTTAATTGCATTTAATATGTAAATATTGAAATATAATCATTTATGGAAATTATATAAAAAGAAAATGTAATAAAAGTTTAAAAAAAAAGACAAGGATAAAACATACCTATAAGTACGCTCGGACGATAGTTTTCGGCGCAAGAGGACGAAAACAATTTTTGTCGCATATTTTTTTTGTACGCCATGGCCTTGAAGTATTGTCAAACCCGCTACTGCAGAATCCGATGATATTGCATACGGATCGATCGCTGCAACGATTTTTTCTGCTGCCTTTATTATACAATTTGAACGACTGTTACAGATGATATTATAGGTATACCTGAAACGTGACGAAAATAGAAATTAACAACAAGTTAGTTAATCGTGTTGTATTTGAAATTCAAAATCATAATAATATAATAATATTGATCGACTATATAATATAATATAATATACTACACGAGACGCGTTTCAGCGTTTGTTTTTATCATTTTTTAACAATCTGTTATGCACTTTTCGACGTTTGCGCTCTGTAGTGCAGTGCAATTATTGTGCCAACTGAAAATTAATACAACGGTATAGGTGCAGGTAACACCCTCGATTTCTCCACGGCGGCACGATATAGACAGATCTTATACGAATATAGATAGAAATAATCGTGTCACAGACGTATTATATGAGGAAACGACGTAAACGCACTATATTTATTTTCTCTTCCGATCAACCAACATCGAGGAAAGTTATTCACTTGTAGTTGTTTTTAAGTACATAATTTCCGATTGCAAAAATATGATAGAGAATAATATTTTTGAGAATTTCAGTTTTTTTTTATTTATTACCTACCTATTTGATGTTATATTCAAAAATAAAAAATCAAGATGATTAAATTATGATGAACATCCGATTAACGGTTATTTTTCGATACATTTTTTACCGTTTGGAAGTCAATATTTTTCACGACCATGAGAATAATATAATATATTGTCGTATACACTTTTAAAAAAAAAAAAAATTGACTTTTTGTATTGTTTCGGTACAATGACGACAAACAAAAATGAAATCGTTTCATCTCTTTTATAATTGTCGCATGCCGTTTCTTGTGGCCAATGTAGAGTGTGGGCGATTGACAATAGTTTGACATGTATTCCAAGTAGCACGATATGAAAATTGTTAAAAATCAACGTCTGCACAAATTTCCCCGAAAGACTCTTTCGACGCCTATTTTCGAAATATTTTTTCATCGTTAATCATATTTGTGGTACCTACCTGAAACCCCATCGATATTGTTCATCAAAACGAACTGAAAGTCGAACAAAAATGTAAGTGCCTATACTTCCAGTAGTTCAATATTAAACATTTAAATGTATTTTAACTCATGAACTGTAAGTTGACTTTGCATCGGTGGTGGTAGCACTTTTTCAATATTATATCAAATCGTTTATAAGAATAACACGTTAGAAATGTTTATACATTTGTCAATAATCAATATGAAAAACATGCTACGACCGATGCAAATTATAATATTAGTCGACTCTATTATCATCATTAATCGGACCACGTATGGTGTACCTAAATGGTTGTCTGCGGAATTTAGGCACACCTATATCGTTTTAATAAATAATTGAAGGGGCATTAACGGAACTCGTGGATACAATATCGCCGTTCGTTTATATTTTTTAAAGAATTGTATTCATCTTAATTGAGGGTATAAATAGGTGTGTGAATAAACGGTTTTTATATTTCACTTGATAAATGTAATTTTAATGGTTTTTAATTCACTCTTTCTACTGCACATTTAGCGCATAATATAATATACCTTATGTATAAAGAATGTCGAAATGATCCGGCTTCCGGGACATATTATATCTATTAGATATATTAGGTATGGGTACACTCATTTCAAAACCTATTATTATTATTACCATTGAGTAAATTATAAGGAAGAAAAACGCTATAAAATTAGCGACTTGAAATCCAATAACACGATAATAATAATAATAATACTGCGCAGTTTGTCTGTCCGGTCGACAACACAATACGCGCCGCACTGCATGGCGTATACTATTATATTCGTGCTGCAGTAATTCACACGACTGTTTTTAATGTATATTATGGTATTTGAGGACGTCCGTTTATATCAAAGAAGAATATAATGATAATATAATATAACGACGAGGATCGACGTGTCCGAATAGAGACCAAGTATATAATATATTATATTCTTCACTCTTCGTGTCCTTGGGGTTCGAACACGCATTGTGTTCGGAATCGAAAACCACACTAGGACGCACGCACTACAATAATAATAATAATATGACTTTACCGTGTCAACTGTCGCGTCGGCGGCGGTGTGCGGGATATTCGACGATGGGTATAGACGCGAATAATGCGTACCGGAAGATGAACGTATATGTATAATATAACCTACCTTTATAATATAATATATATTATATTATTATTTACTGCAGAGGAGCACGACGATACAGTAATACATTTTAATATAGGTATAATAATATTATTATTGAGGTACCTCTATTCAGGTTCGAAGATGTCTATACGGTACTACCTACTACCTGAGACACGACGACACACGCATTCAGTTATGTGTATAATATAGTTAACGCGCGTGTATTTTACTTTATAGGTTTACTAATACCGTTTGACTGATGGTTTTTTTTTCTTCTCCTCCACTCGTATATTACACGGTTTTATTTTGTATGGTCATAGTTTAGAACTTGGTGTGCACTAAAATAATCTTAAATATTTGCAGTATATTATATAATATGCTATTTTTTCATTGTATTTACGTATAATATGCATTTTATATGCCCGTATGGGAACAAACTTAAAGAAATGTATTATCTTAAATATTTTATTTTTATTTAAATTTTAAACATTAAATATCACAATAACAAATAATCGTTAAATATAAAGGGATGCATTAATTGTATATAATATCAAATTCCAAATTATAAATGATTATTAAAGCGCAAAGTGCAAAGTGCATAAATAAGGCTCTTTATTTTAGATTATAGATTTATTTTATAACTGAAAATTGTTTTGTTGATTTATGAAGAAAACATTCGTTAATATGTGTATTTCTATACATATTACATTTATGTACACATATAAAGCATTAAAGTTTAAATATGAAAAAAATTATCACTTGAATTTGGTAAAATATAATATACAAAAGTATGCAACATACAATTTTGGATTTCAGCTGGATGGTAGGTATACATACCTAATATAAAACAAATCTGTGTCAGAACAAGTGGTCAACGGATCACGAAATCCCAGTCTCAAGACGTATCATGATAAAACATACGTATACCTTAAGGTATAAAGGTGTTAGTCGGCGTATTAATTCTCTTAAAACAACGTATAAAATCGCATTTACGGGAATTATAAACGTAGGTATACACATTTCCGCGTGGAATATTATGTTATTTTGCAATGTTTATATTTGATATAATAACATATACATCATACACTCTCGGCTTCCCAGTTCGTGATATGTTCATATACATAAATTTTACTGCACACCAACTCGCACGCACATAAGTGTATTATTATATTTACACGATATACCTTTTCCGAACATATTTGTATGTTTCATAATGCGTACACGTCGTCTTACTCTCTTACATTGACGGATAATCTCGGGGGAACGAAAAACTGTTACGATGTATATATTATTATATTATACGACACACGTTACATAATATGTGTACCGACTGCGCTGACGACGAATCAATAATATTATTATTATTATTATTATTATCCGTTTTGCCTTTCAAGTCGTCAAACGACATACCTATACATCATTATATTATAATATGTGTAGGTACACCTATTCACCTATATATATTATATATTTACATAACCTTTAAGTTACCGTTCTATAACCTATATATATGTAATATGTATACATACACCTATATATCTACGTATGAAATATAATTTACAATGATGTCTGCGAATTTGACTGGTGGACATATTATTATATGCATTATAATAATAATAATGTCATCGCGATATTATAATATAATAATATTGCGGTTCATATTATATGTACATACTTACTATAGGGCCTACTACTTTATACCTTCGCCGATCGTCTACGATATTCAGGAGTCGGGTCCAAAGGTATAAAAAGATATAAGTAATCAAATATGTTAAAAATTTACATTTCAGAATAAATTTGGCTACAGTTAGTTTGGGGTTCACACTTACCCGCGGTCTTACAATCACCACACATAATACTTATGTATATTTGTTGTATGACAAAAATATTATTTGGGAATTATATAGGTATATAAAAAATTATTAGACAGTTGACGCGTGTCAATCTTAATTATTTTTGGAACTCTACGTGAGTATTTAATGTTAAAATTAAAAATTATTATATATATTAATTTACTATGAATATATAATAGCCAAAATTCGGTCTAAGGTGAACGTAACAGGGATATAACTTATTTTACGTATGCATTTATAATGTAATTTATTAGGTATTAAATATTTATATTACCTATACTATTATAATTTACAATAAGTTATCACATTTATCAAAATAATATAATAATTATTATTTATACGGCGTATACGCACCACGCACTTATAAATAAATGGTATATAAGTATATTCACGGTTCGCAATGAGTCACTTCAGATATGTCCTAAAATTTAGTCTTTCAACTTATCTTCCATAACATAGTTAAGTTTTTGATTGTTACGTAGACTGGCCATGATACACAATAATATCACTCATACACTGTTTATAGTTATCACACTTGTCGAAATAATATAATTTATTACTAACGACTATCTGACGGCAGACACACCACGCATACGACGAAAGAGATATCTTCGGTTTCCGCGATGAGTCATATTAGTAATATCTTGTCTCCACCTAAAAATGTCAATAAGAGTCCTTTATTAATCTTACCAATATATTAATATAATCCTATAATATTCGTCTCGAAAGAACAATGATTATAGATACCTATGAAGTATAGTCACATGGATATAGTTGTAACTTGTTAGTAACCGATAATCGATTAAATGTCATGTTTAATCCATATAAGGCATATTATAAAGCTGGGGGATTGAGTGCACTAAAAACTAAAATATGCTTTAATGCTTAGAGTATGCACTCAAAAATAGAGAAATGTGCATCAAAGTTTCCAAGACATTCGATATCATGCAAAATAAACTTAATAAAAAAAAACCCCACTGTATAATTATGGTTTGATCGCAGACGGCAACAATAAATAATTAGTAGGTACCTGTGCATAAAATATTAAAAATATATTTTACATTAATTAAACTATTTAAAATAGATAACTTTTAATTTTTACACTAAATTATCACATTCAAATCATATATACATAAGTAAATATATAAGAAAATAAAATAAAAAACATTTATTTATATGCACGTATAAACGCCTATAATACGCAAAAATATGCAAAATCAATCTTCGTGTTTACGTAAAGGGGTTATTTCTAAAATAAAATTACTGTATTCCATTTATTTTGAACGATGAGTGAAATTCATCGATACGCTAAATCATAAAATTCACAGCCCAGAAAAAACAAGAGGTATGACACTACAACGACTATTACCAAACTCAATTTTGAAGTTTGAAACATATTTTCTGCAGAGTCATAACATACACAAAAGAATATAAATAAAAAACACTTATACACAAATGGCTGCAACACAATACTGACAAATTACGGAATTGTGTTAATTTTTAAAAACACACACTATTCTACAAATTTAATTTTTATATACACGATTTTGCTTGTAACGTTGTCATACCGAAAAACATAAATATAAAACATATATATTTTTATTGGTGTAACGTTATCGTACCGTTTTCAAACAACACTTTTGGAAAAATACATGATTTTATTTTACACTTAACACATATTGTACGACTTAGCATATTTGATATTTTGCCTTTGACTAATGGTTTATTTCCTATTGACAAAATAATTTTAGAATTACAACAGATTTTGTAGGAAATTTCATAATCTTTAATTTGATACTAAATCATCACGATTTTGTATACGACAGCAGTATTGTAACTAAAAATTCAAAAAATAATTTTATATTTTGTTCCATTTTTTTTCGGGGAAAAAAACATCACGTTTAAATTATATTGTTATAACTTACTATTATTTCATACCAATGTTAATTTTAAAAAAAATAGAAAAATCGTTATATTATACGTCTCAATTTATTATAATGAATAAATATATAAAAATATTTATCAATTTTAAAATTATTATTTTCATTTTGTGCATAATAAATATATTCGACACTAGATGATCTCATGACTTTTAGTAGCTAAATTAAAATTTATTATATAGCCAGACCAAACAAATGTAATGGCAACGTTGCATAAAAAATCATGCGGAATCATTAGTAGGTACCTATACATATAGAATCGTGTATGTATGTTAATATTAACAGTTATATTCAAATATTTAAATTTTCGGAATCGTTCTATACCGACACAAGTACTATTATGCAAAATACAATTTTGATGCATGCTATTATTTGCATCACGATTTTTGTCGGAAAAATAATAAGTTATCATAGACAATAATAAATTCTGCATCGCTTCCATGTGACAAATTCAATGGCTCGCGGTCTGCTTCCACGCGTAATACACTCAGCTTCCGGTATGACAATATGCAGCCGGTATCTGAATAAAATTTGTAAAACTCCTCGAAATTCAAGCAGTCAAATAATTGTAATTAATTTCACTTCTCACTGTATATTATAATATATAAATTATATATACTCTTCCGGTTTTTACTAAAAACCGTCCACGCGATTTCTTATTCTGTTCGCGGGTCATCTTTGTACCCGTAAAAACTCGCAACACTTTTACTATACCTATTCAAACATAATATAGGTACCTACCAAAGTAAAACCTTTCACCGTTTATTGTTTTCGCTCTCTTTATCGTTAAAATTACTTTTTTGTTCGTATCAGTAGGTAGTTAACAATAATGTTGTGCAAATTGTAAATACATTATATATACAAACAAACAATTGAAACATATTATAGGTACCGTTGAACTGTAAATATTAAAAAATGAATAAAAATAAAAATAATTTCGTTTTTCATAATTAAAGAATATTCCATTTTGTATAAAAACCCTAAAAACAAATCTATGGTATAGGGAACGATCGTTTTCTATCTTAAGCGGAGTTAATAATAATAATGTTTAATTTGAATTTTTATCCATAAGATGTTTTATCATTATTGTTGAAATAAAATAGGAAGTATAAAATTATATTTAATAAATATAACTATTGTATCAATAGGAATTTAGTAGGGTGTTACAGAAAAACTTCGATGCCAATGTGAACATTCTAAAAATGACTATTTGTGACCCAGACACAAATTAAAAAAAAATGAATAAACTTAATTTTAATTTTTAACTGGTTAATATTTTTCTTCATACTAACTCTTAATTTAACATTATTATAACGTTGACCTTACATTTTATTAAATCAAGTTAATTTTTTTCATTAACTTACCTACTTTTACTATGTGTATAATAGAAGTGCAATATATACTCGTAATAAAAATCATACTGGCAAGGGTGATGCACTCATTTGTTTTTTTTTCAATTTGAACTATATAATATCAGCATATTTATTATTTGACAATGATTCTTGAAGGGTGTTTGAAGTGTTTTCTTATGGAGCCCTCTTGACTCTCCCTCTAAGTCTCAGTCCCCTTGTGTATACTAATATATTATGTTTATTAATAGAGCCTGAACGCTTTGATTTACATGAATTTGTATATTTTTTCTATCATATCGTAATATACTAAGTGAGTGCATTATATAGATGTTTCATAAGTCATAACTCATAACGTTCCATAGTGATTAAAATCGTTCGGAAATTTTTTAATGCATGTGTGGGTCAACTTCATAATTTTCACTTACCTATAAAGTATAAACGTATAATATATTTTCACAGTTTAAAATTGTTTACAATATTGTCACAGCTTATTTCATATTAAATTGGGAAATATGGCACATTATAGTGTGAGGTAAAAGTTTTTCGACTTCTATTTTTATACGGAGAGCATTACATTTTTACAATATAGCTAGGTAGATACCATAGTTGTTAGTGGTTTTAACTATTAAGTACCTATATTAATCTAATATGAGTTGTGTGAATCTTTATTTCACTTATGATTTATTTTACCATTTTTAATGCATGTATAGCCGTATAGGTACATATATTTTGTTTGTTATTAGTGCATATAAATCCGGGATTTATTTTAATAATAATATAATAATTGAATATTTAAAGTATATTAAACGATTTGCATAATATGGTACGACATTTACACGCAGTGCATGCGCGCTATACAATATCACCGTGAACATATTATTATAATATTATATTGTTTGTACCTGTACCATTATATACAATAAGGGCCATAATTATTTAGTTAGCAGTTTTTATTTTTTTTATAATTATTTAAATTCTAACATTTTATGATCCGGGGACTATAGACCGTGGACAATATAATATATATTATATAAACTGCACGCATTGATGATGATGATGATGATGATGATGATGATGTACTCGGCACGGTTGACGCGCGCGCATATGCCGCCCGTACGAAAACAACAATAATGTTTATATATTTTTTATATATAATATACACGTAGTAATAATATCGGAATCGGTTTATCGACTGAGCGAAACGCACAAATTAGCATATTAATGCGTATCGATATAATAACATACAATATTAAAATATATACAATGCTCTATTAAGAGACAGGAAATTAAGCTTCCGCGTTGTGGTGTTTTTATATATATTTTATTCCGTTCCTTTATTATATATATTACACATGGGTATATTATAATATATATATATATAATATGTGCGTATATAGTTATATTCATATTGCACAAATTCCGGTAATATTTAATTACAAACGGATATTATTAGGCGTTACTGTTGCCAGGTCGACAGGAAGTTTCGATGTTTAAATTACCATTTTAATGCGTTATTCGTCAAATAATATATTATAAACACAACATACCTAATATACACCTATAATAATATGAAATAATTCGTCCAAACGTTCTGGATTTACGCAGCTATTATATTATAATATACACATAGGCGGGATATATCGTCATAAATAGGTGCATTATATTATTATAGGTACCTATATAGTTTATTCAGTAAAATATTATTTATACTGCTCAAACGTGTATAATATAATATTATTTTGTATATTAATGATATTATAATCGAACTACGCTACACAAACTAAATTTACACATCGCGGATGACGGACCGTTTTCTGTGTGCTTAATATGATTTTAATAACGACCATGGCAGCCGTGGCAGTATCCAATGTCATTTTCTCCGAGTGGGCTGTGAAAAAAAATCATATTATGACAGCGCTGAGTGTGCAGCAGCAGAAACATTATTCGATTGTTTTGTATTCAATTATAAATATTATTATCGTTCAACTTCATCAAGTGATGATGACGTCAAGCTTACAGCCAGGACTATTTTTTATAATTTTCGTAAAGCACATGTTTTAGCACGGAATCTAAACGCGTTTGTGAACTTAGCTCTTATTAATATTTAAATCATTTTCTAAATTTTAATTTGTTGTAAATTAAAATAATATATAAATACTGAGTCATCAATTTTGCACTTAATAAATCTATAGAAACATGACATAATATTATAGATACATAAATATCTACCTGATCGGCGATATTATTATCATGCGCAGATGTGTAATTAAAATATGTCTATAGAGTATATTAACAAGGGGTGGTAGTGGTGATATGCAAGGCCATAATTAAGGATGGGGGGGGGGGGGTAGGGGTGAAGGGAGGAGTTCATTTAAATGTGAGCCATATAAATATTTATCTTGTGCATTTTTAAAATTGTAAATACAGTAGAACTTCCATATAACGGTCACCAAAGGGCAAAGGGACTGTAAATAATGACCGCTATTTAGAGGTGCACGTCTTACAGAGGTAGAATAACACTAGGATACACTCGACGGGACCAACAAAATTTACCGTTACATAGAGGTGACCGTCCTATAGAGGTGATCGTTAACGGAAGTTTTACTGTACTATACATATTCATTATTCATATATCAAATAAATCTCTTGCACTTATTATTAAATTATAATTTAGATATGATGTTGTAGGTACCTAATCTATATATATATATAAATGATCATCTGTGTGTCTTTTATACACTCTAAACGGCTGAACCTATTTTGATGAATTTTTTTGTATGTGTTTAAGTGGTTCCCGGGTTGATTTAGATTCACAATTGGACATGGTAAGTCCAACCCGGGGAGGTGCTCAAACAGGGATTTTGAGATTAACGATGGAAATTGTTGTTTAAAAATGGTTGCTATTGATTTTAATAACAATAATTATTATTATTAGTGCGATAAGCCTGTTTATTTTTAGTGCAGAATGTATCGAGTTCGAACCACGGTTTCGGTGGACACATTTTTTGCTTTGTTTTTTAGTACGATTAGGTTAGGATGGTGCATTAATTGATATTTTTAGTTTTACTTAATTTATATTAAGTAAAGACGACAAACTTGGTATAACTTTGATACTTAAGACTTAAATTTTACACTTACGTACCTACGCACTGCGCGGGGTCCATGATTTACCGCAGATAGATTGCCTACTTGATAATATGCTGCTCGCATAATAACAAGCGAATATTACGGACATCACTATTTTTTCCGGACAACGCCGGCCAATTCAGTATAATATTAAATATAATTTAATAAAAAAACAAATAAATTACAGACTACAGTATATTATACTGTATATACTTACCTACTTAATTTATTTAAAATGTTCAGGATCCAAGTGAAATAAATGCATAAACATAAATTTTATTATTTGGACGTCGGACCTACTTATGTATATTTTTAAAAAAATATTAAATTATATAATATGTACATAATTAAATTATTATATTAAATATTTCTTTAAATAATGAGGAATTATGTAAGTGTATCACTTGGCCCTTCTGGATCTGTCACTGCAGGTGTTGATAAAACCATCCTGGACCAGAATACTTAATTGTATATAGTGAACTAGCGGAAGTATATTAAAGCTTGAAGACTTGTTTCAGATTTTTCATTAAGCATAGGTTGGCATTAGTAATATTTTGAAAATTTGGTTATTAATCCTGGTAGAAAAAAAGTAGCTTTCCCTTTAGCAGTATTAATTGCATGTTTTTATTATATTTTATTCCTATTACACTGTCATACCAATGAGATGTAAGCAGTTGCGGATTCAGAGAAAGGGCACAGGGGCACGTGCCCCCCACCCACCCCGTAAATTTTCTATTGAAAATTGTTTTATGTAACAACGAGTATCATATAAATTAAAAATTAATTTAATAAGAATAATTCTACCAACTATTAATATTATTGTTCAAAAATAATAGTGTGCAATATGTATGTATTATTAATTAAAATTATACAATTTATATATTTCCCCCTATCAAAATATCGAAGATCAGCCCCTGGGCGTAGGTATAGCTCAATCGGTAAAGCATCCTGCAGGATAAAAAGTAAGAAGATTTTAAAGCATTGTAATGCATGTTGTACTCGTTAAGTTCCCAAACACATGACCTTGAGAACGAGATCTTTAAAAGAGTGAGAGAGAGAGTGTGTGTGTGTGTGTGTGTGTGTGTGTGTGTGTGTGTGTGTGTGTGTGTGTGTGTGTGTGTGTGTGAAAGAGAGAGAGAGAGTGGTTTAAATGTAAACTTCAACATTCAATTTCTCTTAGATAACAATTCTTGATTTTTACGGTAATATGACTACGATACACAATATTACAATAAAATTACTCATATGACTTATCTCTCTATAATATCACTCTATTGATATGCTTATAAGTTATAGTTATAACACTTGTCAAAATAATATAATTATTAACGACTATCGGACGGCTGATGCGATTTTTCGATGAGTTATATCAGAAATATTTTGTTCCCACCCAAAAAATTTAGCAAGAACTAAACTCCTAACATTGAGTTTGGCCATTCTCCTTTGTCAATAATACCAATATAAAGAAGATATGAAGTATGAATAATTGTAAAGTGACCGATGATGACGTAATAACGACAAAGAATTATTTTAGAAAATATTGACGTAAAAATTAAATGTTTAATCTAACCTAATCTATATTATAACCAATATAATCTATACTACCTATAAGCAGGCAATTTAATGCACTAAAAACTATGAAATATGCATACTCTAAAAAATAGAGAAATATGCGCTAAAGTTTCTGTGACATTTGACATTAACCAAATAAGCCTAATACAATTAATTTCCATTGTATTAATAGCTTTAATAGTAGCTAACTACTAATAGTCGATGGGTATATATAAAATATTCAATTGTGTTATAAATTTAAATTTTATTATGAAAAAAATATTTATAATCCTATTTAAAACAGATGAACATTAAGCTTTTAATTTTTATATTGAAATTGCCTATATATATTATTAGATAGAATCAAGGACATATCCCCCCCCCCCCCCCACTGTTTTCGGTGTAGTAGGACATTTCTTCCCCACTCGATATATTTTTAATGCGGACATTAGATATCCCCTCATTTTTTTCAAACCTTACTATTTAATAATACAATATTATTATTTAATATGAAATTAATTGTTTGCTTATTGTCTCATATTTTCATAAATATAATAAATCATAGATGTATAGTTTTGATCAACTGAACTACTTGAATCAAATTCACAAGCAATTACTAAATTGTTAAATATTCAAACTGGTACTGTCGTATAAAAAAAATTAATAAATAAATATGAAGATAGGCTAAAAAATATAATTTAAGATATAACAAAAGAATCAGAAATCAAATGTTTTTTACAAAATGTATAATTTGTATGTTGAAATTTTCAACCATTTTTATAAATTATTAATTGTATTTTATTTTATGCTTATTTTTTTTTTAAACTCTTATTGTTTCAAATAGTTCAGTTGATCAAACCTATACATTTATAATCTATTATAGGTATTTATGAAAATAAAAACTATTTTATAATATATTTTATTTTATAAAAAAAATAATTTAAAAATCAATAATAAATAATATAATATTAATAAATTATTAGTCAATAATAAACTTTAAAAAAAATAGGGGGAAATATCCTCATCAAAAATATATCGAGATGGGGGAAATTTAATGTCCTACTAGACCGACAACAGTCGGGGGGAAAATGTCCATTTACCATTTTTTTATTCAAATATGTAACAGGAACATAAAAAACTACTTAATTACGCAAGAATATGCATAATAAATGTTCGTGATAACGTAGATTGGTAATGTCTTAAATTTGTAAATTTGTATATCACTTATTTTGAACCACGAATGGTTAATGTTAATTAATATTAAGTCATGAATTCATAGGCTCTATTTATATGAAGGTAAAAAACTGAGGTATATTATGACACTACAGTGATCAGCGACTTTACGGCCAAACTCAATTTTGAAGATTAAAACAAATTTGTAATACAATTTTTTGTACCGTGGTAGAGTTATTGCATAGTATATAAATTATGTTTCAAAACCAACATTGTATCCTGCCATCCTGGTATTACAATTTACCGTCGGCAAAATAATCAGCATCTGCTCATTGAGTATAACTTCTTTTTGTATAGCAGACTTAAGTTCCTGATTTTTACATACACAATGGCCGATATACACAATCCTATCACTGATATACGATGTGTGTATATTGGACACTATATATATGATTGCATAATAATATGTATATATATATATATATGAGTAACTGAAATCCAGAGTCCAGTTTTGAGCACCGCGGTTTCACATTTAAGTGCTACACATTTAAGTCTCATCATTACTCGCGAGTCGCGACCCGTCGGTTTATTATAATATATACACACGAAATCTGCAGCAGTGTATATATATACGTGTATTAGGGACAAATGGACGCCACTTGCACGGATTTGCTTAAAACTTTCGTGGTACAGTTGACCGCGGGTTGCTAATTCCGGAGTTGAGACATCCCGCTCGCAATATAGATGAGAGCCAACCCATACTTATATGCTTTGTATATAATATATTATACTATAAGCGTAAAAAGCCCCTCTCATCTCTACCCTTAATCCGGTAGATCGAGATCGTCCGCGAGACTACACATCAAAATCGGCTAATTTATAATGGTTTTAATATCATTAATCAAAACATTTAATTCGCACACCCGTGGGAACGTAAAAGGCACTACAATATTAGTAGTATATTAGTAGTTATTATAGTATACACTATACTTATTCGCGACTTTCTTTGAAAGCTATATAATTACCTATACTAGGACCAATTTTTTTATGGTGGGGGCTATTTAGCTTTCATTATATTCCTTTTTTATTATTCCGTGTGAATATTTTTCTTACATTTTTTTTACTCCTCTACTAATTTTTGCTATATTTGTAAGCGGTATAAAATAAATACAAATGTACATTATTATTTATTTATATATAACTATTGTACTTATATTTTATTTTAATCAACTATTTTAAAAATTATATTTATGTGAATTGTCTATCTTTTAAATTATATATTTCTTAATGATACAAATGTATTTATTATATAATGTAAATTTTGCGCTTCGTCATCATTTAATATATTGAAAACATCACATTCAATTTTGAAAATAGACAAATTTAGAAACAGTTTTGCAATATGTACTAAACCATTTTTTTGCCTCGCTGAAGACCTTTTTTGTGATTTATTATACAATATGTAAATATGTTACAGTATGTATATTTGGAGACAATAAAAATATTTTGAGGGCTTGGTCACCTTCCATAGGTGCACTTGATGCGTGTATTGTATTATTTGTATTAAATCCCAGACTCCCGATAATCCTCTTGTCACCTCAAATTCGAATGATGACTGAATATTCATAATATGGCATATGATCTATAATTACAAAATAAATGTAGTAAATTGAGACTGTCATTCGTCATTTGGCTATACTTTCCTCAAATGTATATTTATTTTAATATTTTATTTTATCATGCACTTGTGGGTTGCCCTTATCACACAAATTTTCTGTGCCCTCACATAATAATTATAATATATAACTATTGGAAATTTAATAACCGAAAGTTACTTTGTACCTAATAATATTATTACATTGCGATTTATGAATTCGATCCATATACAGTATAATAATATAATATTATATACATATATAGGTACTATATATATTAATAGACTACAACAGCGTGTTGGTCATAATATGTACTCATATATATATATATCTAGTATTACTCGCAGCTCGTTGTCTTTTATTATTATTGTGTGCGCAAACACGTTCTTATTGCTGTAATTACTTTTATAAACTATATAGGTATATAAAGGTATGCACACACACACACACACACACACACACATAAATATATAACAATAAAACTAACGCGATAAATCTGTCCGTGACAGCCTATAAATACATATATATATATATATATATGTATATATGTGTGTAGGAAGAGTACATTTATATTATATTATTATATTATGTGTGTGTGTGTGATGGTGTGCGAGGGAGAGAATTATAAGAGTGCATCGGCGGATGAGTCATAGGTATTCATCAGCTGTCCACTAGTATATAAGATCGTAACAACGACCCCTATATATATATATAACGATAACGATAATGATAAGTGATAATGATTTGGGGAACGTGAGGTACATTCAACGAGATACACAGTCTATACCGGTGTTGTTAGTTATATAACAGACGGTGGGTATAATAAGTAATAATTATGGAAATTCGAAAATCTTCTATCTCGTGGTCATCGCATCCGCGACGTTGACGATGGTTGCCGATTTTTCATATAACATTTTCGAGAAACAAATTATGTTTTATATTATATTAAAGTATTAGATTATAAGTATATGAAAATATTGGACATTTGAAGTCGGAGAATAGATTTTGTTCTTACGACAGATGATTAGGTACAAACTATAGTAATTACTATTATTATTATTATTATTATTATTATTATTGTTATTATTATTATCATCATTATCATATCATTTTATAACAGTGTTTTTACTGAAACTCTATGAACGGTGTAAATACAATTAATGTCTGAAATTATTATTAATGAAATCTTTTTGTTTGCTGCGATACAATACGTACCTAGTAAGCTATAATTCATTGAATTATAATAAAAACAAAAAAATATTTTCTTCAATCATTTAACAAAATAAAATAAGCCCAGTTGTCAGTTTGAGCATGTGTGGAATGCACGAAAATAATTTACTAATAGCCGACTATTATATTAAAGCAACTCGCTAAATCGCTTCGCTTTGAAAAAACTCTCAAATTTTAAAAATGATTATCATTTAACCGACATTATTAGTATAAAAAATAATAATATTTTTATTTTCTATACAAATTAATCAAGCACATTCATAATGCAAATAGCTTATTAATATTTTTTCAATTAAACACGATTTAGCAGAAGGAAATATCTGAAATTCAGAAGATAATTTAAAAATAGTTTAATATTAATGTAGGTACTTATATATAATGCTCAAGAAATATTTGTGTAAAGACGGAGAATTTAAATTTATAAAATGATGGTTGGCACTATTTAAAAATGTTTAATATACTATAAAAATGTAAATAATTGTTTCAACAACAAATCTAAAAAATAACCCGTACATAATATATTATTAATATACAACTGCAGGCCAAGTCGATTATAGTTATTCAGATAATTTAATATTTCACTACTTATCATAATATGTATACTGTATGTTATATTACAGCAAGTGGTAAAATCGAAAAAATAATAAATTTTACTTTTCAAGCCGACAGATTAAACAATGTTAGCCTATTGTTATCTACACCGTGTAAATAACCGTGGTCCTAAATTGCAGCAAACGATCTTTGACCGAGAAGTCGTGTACATTAATTATTGTGAATATTATCAGACAACATTATGATTTATTATTAAGTTGCTAATGTTGTTTTATTGTCTAGCCGTTCAGTGTCGATATTATCGATATTATACATTAAAATATAAGTACCGAAAGTGATTTATAGTATTGTTCATCGTCAGCATAATATCAAACCGTTGTATGGTTTATGGGTAAAAACCACAAATTTGAAAATGTCAAGACAGTATAATTTATAAAAAATGTATTTATCTTTATATTAGGTAAAACGCTTCAACGGTTTTTGATTACATGAACCTGTATGAATTAGTAATAACTAGAAATAAATATTAATATAATCCTTATATTATAGATAATTATTATAATGACGTGATCGGTACTGAGATTTACAATTTATGTTTTAGATAGGTATATTATTGTGTGGAAAAATGTACAGATCCAGTGTTTTCTTCATTGAGGCCTTGGTATAGTGAAAGAGGGTTGTTAAGGATTTAACTGGCTTCAGCGTATTCGGGGCAGTTGATCACTATAATATAATAATATGCTCTATAGTCTATTGTACCAATAGTATAACATATTATAATATTAAATATATTATGTATAATCATCCATAACGTTATAAATCATAATATTATATTATATAGACACGTCAGTCGTTAATGCACCAAACGAGTAAATCGACGATAAAATTGTATAAATGTGAGCGTAGCCCTGGCACGCACTACGTATACAATAATATTATACAATCGTAAATAGACTACACTACCACAGGTATATCGATATCCAGGAAAACAATCTCCACATACGATACTTTTATCTAAGATATAATTTACATATTACACGATATTATATATACAGTTTATTATATTATTATTATTATTATACATTTATACTATCGTTATCGATTATTTATGCATTTTAATTTTTAATACCGTTCGATACGCACAAGAGCGATATGGTATTTACTCAGACCAACACGATAATAATTACAAACTGATTGTACGCACTTATGCATAATATACGTTGAGTTATTTATTTAGACGTGATACTCGCGGTGTGTATCGGTAGAAATAATACAAAAGATAAACCGAGTGACGTCGACTGCTGCAGAGTACTTATGTATACATTTGAGAGAGAGAGAGGAGAAAACGATCTTCACAATTATAGGCGCCTACTCTCATTTCGGAAACAAAATTTGAACGACCAATATCGTATTTTATCAGTCTGGGCCCTGAAAGTTGATAAATTATTTTAAGTGCACAATAAGACATAGATAATAGGACATCCGGATGTACATACGACCACAACTTATAATATTAAGCCGATAAAACCATAAATGTATATTTTTCCAAAGGGCAGATTTTACCGGGTGGAGGTGGAAGGCAAATGTACCATGTACAAAACTGGCACTATCTATAATTCAGAGGCATAATTATTAAACCCTATACTATGTGTCAAATTGGTAATATAACTTCGGACCGTGAGCCGCAAACATAATAGGTACGGGAAATCTATCGTGGCCAACATCTATTGTATAATAATATAAAATACAATACTTAGATAGTCAAGAGTGTAATTTTTTTTTTTGGGAGAGGGGGCGAAGAAGAATTTTCTTCCGAGAGAAGATTATGATAAGTCGGCAATTCCTAATATCAGGGCATAGACACTTTGTGTTTTGGCAAAATCGGGTGATTGTGGCCATGAACACAGTCTCCGCGGGGAGTGTGATATTTGTTATCAATTAAATATTTCATATCATTATTATAAATTATTTGAAAAATGTCAAATAACAATATTATAATTTATAATATTGAATTCATAGCAAAACGTATACAACAATGTTTCAGTTTTATAATTTAGTAACAAAGAAGGCTACCCGTTGCCAACGTTCTATCAGATTAAGGATACGGTTTAAATTTGTAGAGTCCAATACTTCATACCCTAGGGATATAGTAGCCCGACCAGATTTTCAAGTGTCGCTTCTATATTGTTCTGTGGTAATATTCAATGATTGATATAGGTGCAAAATTAATAAATACACTTATACTTATAGGTATTCAAATTATACCTAATTGCATTGAAATATTCTTACTACATCATAAACTGGGATTATTTTGAGTTATTACTTTCTAATTAACTGACATACAACATACCTACTGTATTTCATCTATACTTTTTCAAGACTTCAAAAGCGATTCCTAATCCGTTCTCATCAAAAGCTGAAATAACGCCACTGTATATAGTGTATATACAACGTATATAGGAAGTGGTGAATCTAAAAAAACAATATACCTAATGTTGCGTCGGATTGGTATAAATTTGAGATTACGACGACGACAGTCTTATAATGATATATACGCACGTGCAGCAATAATCGGACCACCGTCATTGAGACCAATATTGGCTGTCATCGCGTGAATATGGCACATATTATGCGAACAAAAAACAAATGTTTATAATCATTTTGTATTGTAAATGTACGAACATTACACGGACAACAGCGGAAACGGAGAGAAAAGACTTATTATAATATAGGTACCTATATACCTCTATATATGCAGTCGTGAGCCGATAGCTGTGGCGCGCCTTGGGGAATATATATATACGCGTGGCCGATTAATAACTATATATTGACCCGACGCGTCTCGGGTGCGATCTCTGCATTATTTTTATGTTCCCCGTATAACAATATTGATGACTCCCCCCCCTCCCCCCATAGACCCTCACACGCACTGCAAACGCCCACGCGATGGATTATTATCGGTCACAACACGTTTTTTTCCTTCGCACATTTATAATATACGACTGCCGCAGTTATTATTTTACGTCTGATTATTGTGGATTAATAATAGTGAAATATGTGTTCGACGACCGGTAAATAATATTATAATATATTATACTAAAATATTGATACAAACGACAAGCGAAGACGATCCGATGTTCACCATATGTGCGCGAGTACGACGCAATATCATAATGATCCGCATATACCATGTACCTATATATAATATATTATATTTTTGTAAACCGAGAACCGACGATGATGAATATATCGTGTGTGTATGTGTGTTCTGTATATTTATATATACATCGGAGATCTCGTTGGGATCCCGGAGACTTGATTTATACTTATTTACATTTTTTCCCCGTTCGTGTATGCGCGGACATACGTTTGCAAACGAGCCTGTCAATATTATACCGCGCGCTACACGTCTGAAATGTGCGAACGAAAGGGGAATAAAATAATTGGGTTCATATATAGATCGTTTGATGAATCGATTTTTTGAATTTTGTTCATTATTTTCACGAACTTTATTATACGAACATTACGAACAATATTATATAATATCAAATACTTACTGTTATATTGTAATAATTACAATAATTTTAATTTACACTCTCATAAGGCCATATCCATAACTTACATACAAATTAATTAATCATAAAAAAGCTAACGTATAGGGACACAGGTAATTTTCTTAGCTTAAAGTTTGACAATAGGTGAATTCTTGTGTAAGGGTAAGGTGTAAGGGTTTTACTTGCATTAATATAGATTTTATATCTTACGGCGGGTAACAAAAAAAAATTATATCTTCGGAGCAGAAAAAAACTGCTACAGTTTAGATGTGTGTATTATGGTTGAGATATATATATATATACATATTAAATACGTTATAGGTACATTATGAATGTGTGCGACCACCACATCCACAGCTCGCCGTCGACTGGGAACCCGTCGCTTGTTTGCTGCACGGTCGACTTTCAAAACAGCCTCTCCTCAAAGATTCGATATTGCGGCTATATACGGCCTTATTTATATATAAAGTTCATAATTTTTTTACTCGTATATAAACCACGACGTCCCCGAGGACCGCGTGCGACAAGTAAAATTGAAACGTATGACCTATTTGCGGGCATCCCTCCCGAGGCCTTTGCAGGCGTTCTCTCTCACATCACTCGCTGTTCATATATATATATATATATATATAAGGTGACCCCTGTTCGCTATATAACAGCTCTCTTTCACCCTTTGTACGTATATATGATGCACGGCAGCACATCGTCCAAACATGATGTATGACATTCGGTATTTTTCTTTTTTATTCCCGCAGCTTTTTCCAATGGCTATCCGTTATAACGTATAAGTGTGTATGTGATGCGAGTGTGTTGTAACGCCAAGTAGAATACTTATATATAGGTATAGATTAGTGTAGAGCCGAGCTCGGTGAGCCCATTTATCGTCAGATATTTCTACACCTGCACGTTAAATAATATACGATGATATACTTACAATATACTTACTGAGAACTGAAAAGTTTTCGATTCTTATAGCCCATCTCGTATATTATACGACTATTGTCAACACTCAAACGCCTTCGATCAGGGATGGTCTTAGAAAATGTTTCAGTCCGGGAAGTTTTGTTCGTCCATGGCACATTTTTTGTCGATATATTTATATGTTACCATATTCGGCATTCAGAAGGGGCGAGAGCGAGCTTTAGAAGTTAGACTTTTCAAACATTTTGTAACAATATAAAATGCCTATAAATATTATTTTTTAGATAGGTAGCCAGGTAGGTAATCATTCTTACGAAAGCTTTAAATCTCTCGAAATGTTATCCTAGTTGGGCTGCAATTGTAAGACTTTTTTTATTTTAAAAACTATGCATAAATATTCTTTAAAATTTCCCATTCAAATAATATTTTAATTATGAAGTTCAAATTTGTAATTAATTTATTTTTCTGTGAGTACCACGGTTTTCTACTCTAGTTAATACAATATATTGTAAAGAAACGTGTTTTGTACTCAAAATTAAAAAAAAATAATATACAATTGGGTTTGGTAATTATAGCTTATATTAAATTCCAGAAAGTTTTTTACATTGAATAGCACATAATATGTATAATTTTTATTTTACACAATGTAAAAAAAAAATTTCTAAAATTAATACTGATTATATTATATAGATAAAATGTATTTTGGTTGACGGTCATCCAGTGCTAGTAATTGTGCGAATAGATATGAGTTTAGACCTGTTTTTTATATTTTGTCCAAAACAACCCTGTTGTTACAAATCTGCGAATTGACATGTGTAACGGAGCTTAAGAAGGGGTAAACCGACGGGCATTCAATTTGGCTCGGGCAATGCCGTACAGGATCAACTAGTAAATTATAATATATATGAGGTTTATAAAACATTCGATTTTGTGTTTTTGGAATAATCATCGAGACACAATAATCGCTTAAACCACACACAATATAATGACTTCAGTAACATTTTAGACATTTAAATTCGCTATAAGACTTGGGGGGTACCTACGTCACAGTATAACATAATATACTTGTTGCAGTCAAGCAATCCGATCACAGCACGATTGTCATTGCGCTTAAGACTATTACGTCCGGCGTAGAGCTATATGAAAATAATAATATGCTGATGTTTATAGTTAATGCTACGACTTTTATATAGGTACATATCGGTCGGCTGATTTCCCCGGATCGTACTAAGTCCGCGTACAACCCTGGATTTATCTATAATACAAAAGACTGTATATATAAAATAATGGCAGAATACCACATTGCGTACCTTTTAGTGGTTGAGTTGGGTCCCCAAAAAGGCTATATTAGATAAAGTAACTATATAGCTGTTTCCGACTGCTATTGTTTGAAAGTGATCGTTTTAGTATACAATTTCATCCCACATTAAAAATAATTAAATAAAAACAATTGGTCAATATATAATAATAAAAAATTGTGTAATATAGTACTATTATCTAAAATAGTTTTATAAAATATGTCATACATTTCGAAGTATACTTCCCAGAGGTTTCTTCACGATCTATACTTGTCGTCATTATTGTATCTAATATTATCTAATTAATAGTAGGTATCGAAGCTCATTGTTCAGTGCATATGTAGGTAATAGATAATCTAAATAAAAAGTGTTCATAAATAAATTAAATATAGGTATGTACATATTTTTTTAATTGTAGCATTTGGTTGACGTTTCCAATAATCTTTTTTTTGAAAACATAATATCATGTTAATATCTTGATAAGCTATATTTTGTACGTTAAAAATCGTATTAACATATTATTGTTATCTATTAAAAATAATTACATATAGGTAGTTTAATGTAAGAAATACAAATTTAAAGTATATAGTTAAGTTCTTTATCTTTATTAAAAATGTTAAACGACAAAACACTTTGGTATAACCTACGCCCATAACAATGACATCAAATATTTAAATCAGCTGTAGGTATTGCGCCTGTTACAGTGCAGTGCAAATAACAAGTGAAAAATGTACCTGAACAAAAGTTTTGATCTGGGACGCAACTAACTTGTCTCCGACATAACAAGGTACCTGCACGCCAGTTAAATCTGATTATCGGAAAACAATTTGAAGTCAAAACAAAAAAAGCGATACAGCAATATAATTATACTTAAATTTTGTTCTTCGAACATCCAAATCTCAGAAATCCTCGACCACCTGCAGCAGTTGTAGTCGTTAAAAGTTAGACTTTTTACACATCGTTGCACTCGCGCGAAGACGCTCAAAGTCTATATAATTCTGAAGTACCTACACCGGAGTAAGGATTTTATTGTAAGGCGCGATGTGAGTGTTGTTTTTTTTTACAGAGAATAACGTATACACGTATAAATGTATAGTAAATACAATAGTTTTGCTATTAGTGCAGTATATACGTGATATACGCTGTGCCAAATGTGCATAGAATAACATATTATATTATTATATTATGTATAATGTATAAACCTTAAACATTGCAGTGTAGTATACATATATATGAAATAATTTATAATTGTATATGTGTATTGAACAATATATATGTATTCTTTTTTAACGTAACCCATCACATTGAAAATATCTGTGTAGGCCACCACTGACAATACATGTCTATAGCTATGATCGATATATTTATAATATTATTATAATGTATTCTGTCTCCTCTAGTATGCATTTGAATAAAATTACTAAAAAATATATAACACTACTTAAATATCTAACTGTACCTATACGCAAATAATCAGATAATTTATAATAACAAACGGGGTAACTGGTACCTATATTGAACTCTCGTTTTTGGTCACTATCGCGTTTATTTTAGGACATCGCAAATGACTATAACGATGTATATAATTTGGTATAATATTCAACATTGGCAAACCATTATAATATTATCTATTTCCACTCGCGGTGTTCCGCAAATACCATAATACCTACAATCTAATATAATTTATGCACTTCAAGTTGAAGTATATCTCGTCCGTTATCATATTACTATACATAATAATATAAAGTGCAGTACACTGCATAATATTGAACACCATTATACTATATTATATTACTATGATATTTACCATTTACCGAAATCGATTCGTTCGGCATTAAAGTAGGTATAGGTACTTACCAATAATATATTATAATCTAAAATTCTAAAACAATAATTTATAATATTAATACACGTTATATACAATTAATAATTTATTACCTATATGCGTTTACTGTTTATTATCCCCGGTATTGAGATCGGTGTTTTCAATCAACATTTCATTAACAACAATTTCAATTTTTATCGCTAGAAAAAGTTTTTTATATGTAAAAATGTATACATACTATAGATTATTAGTATTAATAAATAATAATTATGAAAAACAATTTATTCCGGGCTTCAATATAATAAACCATACAAAATTAAATGTAAACGTATAAAAATAAATATTGGTTTTAAAAAAAATATGTGTTGAAAGTTTCTTGAATTGTCTTAAGTCACTCGAAACTATAATAATATATTATATTATGAGATTCAACTGTCAACAGTAATCTGTAAGCCGCCCTCTGTAGGTATATTAAACACCTATTGCTGGTTTGGAAACAAAAACAATGGAGTAAGAAGACGGAAAACTATAAAGGCTCTGGAAGTGAAATCTGTCGGAAGCGAGCGGCTTTTGTAAATTAACAATGTATATTATATATAGGACGCATATATAATATATATAATACTGTATACCTACGTCTTTTATCATTTTGAGTCGTGTACATCTATATACATAGTATAGTACGTCGTATATATGATTAGTTTTCTAGTAGCTGTGCACATCTTAGGGTTCTAAATTTAAAATATTAAAATATTGAAAATTTCACTCTTGATAATTATTTCAATGTGAGAATAATTTAATTTTTTATTCGGATCCCGATATGTATAATAATAATAACGATTAGTAAACATACCATACATATTGATGATAAATGATTTATCATGACATTGATAGACGAGTGATACCTACTTCAGGAATTAATATAATCTTAGGTTATCAGTTATCACATATCAATTGGGTCTACGTCTCATGCAGTGGCGCCGACTTGTTTTTCATTTGGTGGGGCAAAGTATAAAAATTAGTTGCCACCACCACCCACCACCCACATGATTATATTGTAAATTCAACTATCACAAAGCAAGAACTGGGGCGAATCGCCCCATAAAAAATACGCGTTCGACGCCACTGGTCTCATGAAATTGTAAAACCTTCACAAACAATACCTGCGTAGAGCTGTGCGTCAAAATAAACACCAGTCTGCTTAAAGTCCAAACACAAATAATATTATATGTAGGTATATCTACCTTCATATTATAAGATTTAAAACAATTGTTCAATATTTTTCAAGACAAAATTTGAGAATTTTTCAATTTTGTAAAGCAATACATGTTAAATGCAATTAAATGTTGATAAAAAGGAGAAAAAAGTTTCACATGGGTTCTCCTCTGCCACCGAAAGAGAAAACGAAGACAAAGACAATGCGACGATATTATAATAATAATATACCTACGAAACGCGAATAAGGTTAGGTACACTGCACATTATAATACCGTCAGACTTTTGTCGGTCTGCCGCAGCAGCAGAATTTAATAAAAACAAAACGAAAGCAGTCGCCAAAAGAAATCAACAAATATTGCGTAATACGCGTATTATATTATATAGATTTCACGAAGAGGATTATATGCAAACGACTCAGATCCCGTGCACAGAGAATCGCACAATAAACGTGTTGTGTGCGCGTGTGTGTGCTCGAGCTCGCGAAGATAAAGAGAAGGGCTGAGATGGACAGAGTGGGTGAGAGAGTGAGTGGGTGAGCAGAGTAGGTACGATTCGCGTGTAAATACAAATGGGTCAGCAGCGTGCAGTGCGGCGGCGAAGTGGTCAAATATTGCCCTCGTACAACAATTTTCTTCCATCTCCGCGTGAGTAATGGGTGCAGATTTCTTTTGATATCTGCGCCGGTGAGGGAGGAGGGCACACCGCGGTCGTTGCCATAAACTATCCGTTATTATCAATCCACCGGGATAAAGGTACACTCCGTCCGATATTTATATATATATATATAATAATAATACAACCCCACGTCTGTGTGTATATATATCGATATCAATATCAATATGTTTGTGTGTGGCGGGAGGAGAATGATATAATACGCTGCACATAACGGAGAACCACCGCCGCCGCGGCTGCTGTAACCAAACTGCAGCAATTTCGGCACGCGAAATATGGGGAAAATATCATTTTTACAGCTATATCGATTTCCCGACTTCTCGTCGCGGATTACCGAACATTTTATATCTCCTATTTTTAGTTTTATATATATATATTTATTTTTTCCGCGTCGGCTTATATAGATTTTTATCAGCCATATACCTCGCGCGCGACTTGGGTGTGTGTGTGTGTGTGTGTGTGTGCCAACGAGATATTTTTGTTTTATTATAACGACCCGAGAGCTGCTACCGCCGCCGCCGATATTTAATCAAAAAACTATATCGTAAGAAGAAAACGAAAAAATCCTTAAATCTCTATACGAACTATATAATAATATGTTATACGTTACAAATAATATCGCACAGCAGTATTGTCCGGTAGGACAATAAATAAGGAGGGGATTTTTTTTCTTTCGGAGAGACAGAGGAAACTAAACATGTATACACAAGATAATATATATATATATATTATATATACATATGTATTATATAGTATCATATGAGATATGCGCATAGGACCCCGCTGCAGGGTTGTTAAGATTCGTCGTATGGTTTTACACAGTTATATCTTTATAGTTTGTTTTCGGTCGATGTTGATATTTATTTAATGTATAGCACGCGGTTTCATATTACGTATCTCTATATACGTTGCAAAAAGTTTATGATCGTAAGGACTAAGGAGTATATTTATTATATAATATGCAGGTATAAATCGCTATATATTTTACATCTATTTTATATACGGCGGCGTATACATTTATAGGATTTTACGACAAGAGGCAACAACGGTTTTGCTGCCGCCTCATTCACCCCTTCTCATAGAATAAAACTACCAACATTAGGTACACGACTCCTGCTTGTGTATTATATTATTTTTATATTGATGTTATTTATTTAACAAACACTTCCTACATTTTGTTTTAAGCTTATTCAATATTATCAAAATAAGGCTTTAGCCCCCACCTCCCAAATTTCAAACGCTATTTGCGCCTATGACAATCTTTATAATAATTACAAATAGGACGCATAATATGGGACATAGGTATCTATAATAAACATTAATTATAAATATGGTTATACATATATGTGCAGTATTGATGACTCAGAACTATTTTGAAAGTCAGGACTCTAGATAAAAAATTATTATGTTATCAAACAATATCATTTCGAAAAAAAAACGATATCTTATGTATAGGTAAATAATACCATTGGCAGGGATGTTAAAAATTTACTAAAAAAGTTTTCTTAAAAAATATGACTTCTTTTTGGATTTTCAATAAATTTTAAGCGTATAATAACACATCCTATAGCTTAAACTTAAGTATAATACCTTTTTTTATACATTATATAATTATTATATAGGTATAGAGAAATAGACGAACGATTGTAATATGAACGTTTCACGTATATATTATATTATGTATATTTTGTACTATTCATATAATTACGAATCTTAATAATTCCTACGTTTGTCCACAGGAACTATCAAAGTACTTATAATCCAGAAGTTTACTCATACATAAACAAATTAATTTAAATATATTTATAGCTATACCAATATTATTAGCAACATAGCTAATTTTTATCCTACATGGGGTGAATTAAAAATTTGGTGAATAATAGTATAACATGATGAAAAACAGGTTCAAAAATCTTCCGAGCCTTTATATAGAAAAAAATTTGTAAAATAACTTAAAAAATAAAAACAAATTAATAAAAATTATGCATTACAATTTATAAGTTTATTACATACATTTGCATGTATATTTCGTTTCCTTGTGTTGTTCCATCGTTATGTGTTATATATTATGGTTTTTTAATATAATAAAAAGTTTTTAATTAATCGGTGACCGCGACCGGTGTTTATATTGTTAAATACCCCAGTGGGTAGTGGTACAATGTTATTTAATTATTACGAGTTTAAAGGAATGTTTTTATCGAATACTGGTTACTAAAGTATTTCAAATTTTCAAATTAAAGTTATTTATTCAATGATAAACTATACGAAATTGTGATTAGTTTAAATAGTTAGCCTGGAGTAATTGTTGGACTCCCAAGTTTTATAATGTCCAGTTATAGGAAAAAATAAGGACGATGTTCGCGTTCCAGAATACTCGGATATTAAACTTAGACACTGTTGTCTGTTTATATATCGAAATCAAGAATCTGAGATGAAATGTTAAACAATACAAAAAGAGTTACTCCAACTTAACATAACCTAACCAATATCAGCGCAACTTCTTACAATTTCCAATATTTTAATCAGTATGGCTATAAAAAAATATTAATAAACGACCGCGGTCTCTTAACTGTGGTTTTTAACAAACTCACACTCGTAAGTTGAACGTATACCAAACATGAATATTTTAGAAATCAAGTACGCCGTACGACCCGTACTAAAATAATTAATTTAATATCGGTAAATACAGGTTTGGATCTAGAAATGAAAAAACGGAAGGCCATGACGAAAGAATTTTCTTTAAGTGCATAAAAACATAGGCCCTAAGTTTAAGTTGTTATAATGAATAAAATATCCATCATAAATGAATATTATAAAATACCAATAAACTAATAATATTATCAAACTTTAATAACATAATTACCTTTTATTGCACATAATATTTTATAACTACGTAGGAAAGAGTGAAATATTTTTGAGTATATAAGGCCTAGGAAGGGGATTCAGCTCCCATATCACCCCTTTGTTTCTGTGCCTGGGTAAATATAGGTACTTATATATTATTTAGTTTAGAAAGTATCTGCAGCTCGGGAGTTATTTAATTTAAGAAGTATATAATATATATATAAATAACGGTTTTGTAATATATATATGTGTGTGTGTAAAGAATAGTAAGCGATCAATAAAACTTAGAATTTAGTATCGCGTTAAGGGGAGGATTTGCGGAAAGGCGTTGGATGTATACAGTATGGGGTGGTATAGTGTTGGTAGATGTATGGTGTTAAAGGGGATATTTTCCTCGTGCGTTGCAAATCTTTTTGTGTGCAACTTTTTATACGCGTATATTGTTTTTCCTCTTCATTTGTACAATAAAGTATGGGTAGCTGATGATAATAATAATTGCACAACGACGACAACGAAAAATACACAACTGCAAAATTACTGCTGAGAACTGTTGAATGTACTGTAAATTATATAGACTATATTATGACTCACAGGTCGGTACATATTTTGTAAATTATTAATTATTATACATTATACAATCATAAAATAAGATGATGTAAGACCACAGAACGAAATCGAATTCAAATTGACCTATGTTGCGAATAATAAAGAATAATAAAGTCCGTTTAAACGACAATACCATAAACGCACATTTATTTATAATACACTTATATACATTCAGTCGACTCTTGAAAAAAAAAAAATCACCCTCCCTCCAAATGTACGGTGCGTATATAATGCGAGTTAGGACTTGTAACACTTATGTTCTCTTCGATTATTTTCGATTTCTGCAGTTTTCATGATCTCTGTTTTACGGTTTGAATATAATCGGATTTGTTGAGCGACAAATGCGTTAACTGCAGTGCCCACATTTTGGCGCGAATAAGAAATCGAATTTTCAACTGAAGTCTTGCACTCTTTAAAACATTTTATTAGTGGTGCAAACTGCTATTAGGTATACCTGCTTAATTAATTGTTTTTTTTTTTTTTTTTTTTTATCAAAATCGAGACTTTATTTTTAAAAATCAAGCCATTGTCTATGAGTGATTAATATTTTTCCCTGAAGAAAATCAGTTAAAATATTATATTATAATTTGGATTAACTATTATTTTAATTTCGTATATGAATGATATAATTTTGTGAACTTCGGAGGAGTTCGGGGCTGCATTCGAATAGAGTCCCAAAGTTAAAAAAAAAAAACATACTAATTAAATATTTAAGTCACACGAAAGAAAACTGACCATAACTATTGACTTCTATTAAACCAAAACCTATAAACTATCTTAATAAAATAAAAAATAAATGGTAATAATTAATAACGAAGACCTGACATACTGAATATTTTTCTAATCAAACTTAAATCAATAGTTGTTAAAGTATCGATATTATTAATTTTGTAGCAAGGTCAATATGACGTATAAGTTTAGTTGGTCTTTTACAAATATTGTCTTTTGCCTTTTGTTTTTAATTTATTGTTCAATATTTGTCTATTTAATAATTTAATATCATTTTTGTAGTTCAATAAGCCAAAACTCAACTTGTATAAATTATTGTATTATTATTATACAATTCGGTACTCAATGCAGACAAATAATGATTAGTAAACTCGGGACTCAACTAAGACAATAATTTTCAAATTGTGTTTTTTTCGGGACTCAATTCAAATGTACCGGATTTCGAGTGGCTAATCCTCCCCACCCCTCCTAAATGTCTTCTCACAATAACTAGCTTGCCACCCTGCGCACACTGACACGCACTGCATATAATAGCTGGTACATATAGGGGATTATTGAAAACGTTACGCACGCGCACTCGCCGCACATATTATATATTATAATATATACCTACATGTGACGGCCTCGTTCGGTTTTACACTCGCGATCTATATACAATATACATATATATATATATATATATATATATATTCGTTTATACAATTTATATTATCCAGAGTTAAAACGTGTCAGTTATATATTATTCTGAATGCATACACGTATACAATACGCGTGTACGGCGAGAAATATATTCCACACCACGAACACACACATATACATATACCGTATATAATATATATATATATGCGTATACGGGAAATAGATGACCAAAAAGTTAGAGTGCAGTTATTGGTCTGCCGCACTGTGCGGGATGGCCATTAATAAAATTGAAGCTCGGCATATGCCAGCCACCGAAATCGCGCGCACATTTTTATAATCAATCACTTTCGCGCAAAAGAGCCGGGCGATACATACGCATATATATATATATATATATATATGCACGCACGCACACTTAAAAAGTACATATATACATATGTACATATATTATATATATATATAATAATAATACACGTATACACATCATTACTCCGTGGTTCTATATATACCTATATACGGTTTATAAATATAATATATGTATGTATATATACATAGGTAGTGACTATATGTAGTGTATTATGTACTTTTATATATATATTGTATACGCGGTCATTTTTTTAACCGTTGTGGATTTTTTTTACGATTGTCCTATATATAGGACTCCTCCACTCGAATATAAAATCGGTCGAGGGTCAGTCGGTTCGAACGGTCGGTAAATAATATATATTTTATCGTCATGTAGTACCTATAGGCTATAAGGAAATCTCGTGACAAATATTAGAGACGTTCAAGTCGACTGAGTCTGAAAAATGTCCACATCGCACCCTTTGCGTTAATTTCTTACAACGCGGCTACTCAAATTTTGGAATATTAGCAACCGAATATTAACAATAATATTTTCGTTTCATGAAATATATTTATCTAAGAACGACATTGTAGTATTGTACCATATTATTAAAATGTGTATTAAAATCGTTTTAAAGTTTGTACACTTTCGTACTTACGTAAACTCGTGGAATCATTCGTGTTCTACTTCCAACAAGTCCAACTCAATGTTCATGGTGATGTATTATGTTATTATAATTGCCTGTGAGCTTATATGCATAACATCTTTTACAATATATATATTATTATATTATAGAAAAACATAGTATGTGTATTTATTAAACTTAATATTATCGTGTGTTATCGCGGTCACAGATCTCCTGCAACAGTTATATGCAGTACCACGCACCTGTTAGTTAGATTCACACTGTACTCTCCTGCTCCAGCAAGAAGCCTACAGGTGGGAATCCAATTGGGGATTGGGCACAGAAACTATATTTTAGTATAATATTTCTCAAGAGAAAACTAATATATTATCTGTTAATTGTATTTGTTCAGTAAATATATGAATGTGCAGAAATTAAATTTTTAATAAGTAGGTAGGTAGGTACTTACTTACCTATAATATATACATTTGGTTCGACTACCTACTTATAGTTAATCGAAATTAAAATTAAAATGTTTTAGTTTCTACAACGATATTAAAATTTTTTTGACGATGGATTAGAAATTCAAAATATTCCAACAACATTTCATGAATATAGAACATATAGGTACAAACCATAGGAAACAAAATCAAGTCAAGTTTTTATGAAACGGTAAATTTTTGTTGTGAATTATGTATTTATATCAAGACAAATCACGACAGATCGAAATCGTATCAGAAATTGCAAAACTTCATTTACATCACTCACTCTCCCGCATCAGTGTTTATAGAGAGAATAATATTTGAGACTTGGAGGTTTTTTCTCAGTTATATTTTTGCGACGACGGATTAACAACAATAATAAAAAGAGGGAATAATACTGTTTCTCCTCGCGGCTCCCTGCGCAGCAGTATAGCAGCATAATAGAATAATAAATTTAATAATATATATAGGTACATATTATTATATTATATACAGAACGTCGTTGTCGTATATACGAAACGAAATTAGAGAAAAAATCGGTGGACGGTCGGGTGAGTATATAGCGGAGGGATGGGGAGGTCGCGAACTCAGTTTTTTCTTCTTATAACTGACGTGTGCGGGTGTGTATAAAAACTACTTAAGGCTTATATATATGTGTGTGTGTGTGTGTGTGTGTATGTAGAAGAAAAAGTAAGCTCGGCGGTGGCAGTTCGCCGAGAGATGGATGGAGGGTGCGGCGGCGGCGGATCGGTTGTGTATAAAGGTATAGAAAAATATCGACTGGCGATGTGAATCCCGCACGCGTCGACAAAGTAGCTCTTATATACACGACGTCCCGCGGGACCTAAGGAATTCTCTCTATATATATATACATATAATACACACACACACACACACACACTCCTTCCCTCTTTGCACATAACTCACTTACACACTATTGATATCCGTCACTCAATATTTCCGTATATCTACGTGTGTGAGTGAGCGTGTGTGAGTGATACACCTATAATATTATATCGGTCGACTACGATTTATTCTTGTTTTTGGTTTTCATTCCGCCGCCGTCAGTCATCATCCCTTTATATCGTATATTACGCAGACGTCATTTCATCGAAACGGGAAAAATAAAATAAAATTTCCTTGTATAGGTATATAAAAGTGATTTAACCCACATAGGTAGCTGATCCTGCTCGTGTATGTTACCCTTGACAAATGGATTAAATTATGTCTGTGGTTTTACCCTGTCCTAAACTACGTTAAATGTAAACTACACATATTTTTAACACTGCAGTCATTTGTGTGGCTTTCACCTGATATATAAAATAGGTAGGAAGAGAAGAGTCTTCTATCCTAGTTAGACTTATTATATTTAGTACCATAATAGTCTATTATTAAAATAAAATCAATGAATAATGATAATAGTATAATACCTACCGAAAATTGTTTCCATATTTATTTCGATAATGTTATTTTCTAATCTCATACGTTTGCTTGTATTCATAACGAATACGGCAATATAAATTATAATTTATGAATATCTCGGACGACTTTTTGTTTTGTCCATTGGAATTACTGTCGTATTTACCAGAAACCAGTAAGTATATGTTATTGATATAATGATTTCCATTTAAAGACTATGATATTTGGTTTTAAACCTGTTTTTAGGAATTGGGGAGTTAGATAAAACAAAAATCGGATTATTCAATACCGAGTAGATCATTAAATAATAGAATTCGTGAAAAAAGCCAGTCCATACAATGGATAGTATACTAATTATTACTCTTTACTGTAGTACCTACAATATAATATAGATTATAATATAATTTGATTATTATGAATTGATGATATTAGGTATATTATTAGAAAAATAAATTACCAAAATCGAATGAATAAGTTTTGTCACTTGGTTCCACACATGATAAAAAAAAATGTAATTAACTTAACTGTACAATAATGATAATTAACTTTAAAAGTTAAGTTAAGACAATACAAAATTTAACTGAATAAGTTAATAAGTTAACAACCAAAAAAACTAACTAGTTAAGTTAAAAAGTAGGAAGTATTTTATAATGCATATTTTAATCATATATTTTCAAAAAAATATTTTTTCCATGGTAAGGAGATATTTTTATGTAGTGTGAGATTACGGAAACTATATATAAGGTTTTTTTGCAATCACATAGTAAAATATTTCATTATTATGAGAAGGAAATATTTATACAATATAATTAGTCAAATTATTATACTTGAATAATATGATTCATATTCGTGTAAGCCACTATCAAAAGGCAAAGAACGAAATGGAATCGTCGGAAAAAGATATCAGAAAATAAAAATGCAGGTGGGTCCATAAGTGCATTTAGATATACATTAATAACAATAGGTTCTTAGAATAGTATTAATATATTATCTTGTTGATAAATTGTAATATAGATTTAAACGTATTATATATAATTTTGTATTATATTATATTTATATTATATAAATAATAATATAGTCCCAAAATTTGATTAGGAGAATATTATGAGTCATTTTATTAATTAAGATATATATATATTATATTTACACAAACGCTCGATGTTAATTGAATTTTGTGCTTAATAATAAGCTCCTGTTAAAAAATTATACTGTTCTGTTATGTACAAGTAAATATTATTAGATGAAAATAAAAATGTATAAAATCTGAATTTGTAATAACCACTAATGAGAGCTCGCATAGGTTAAAGACGTATTATTTACATATATTTATAAAATTTTTTTTTGGACCGCGTAAAATTCTACAGCAGCACTGCGTCCCTGTAAGATACCGTGGCGTACATTGCACTTTGGGAACCTCTGCTTTACATCGCTTGATGTATACAATATTAATTATTACTATTGCCGCATGAAAACGACGAATTTTGAAGAGCCGATGAAGATGCTGATGACGAGATTTTCATTATTAACGATCGTGTTGTGTGTTGAAACGCGCCCGCCAACGCACATGTAGGTGTACATTATATACGATATAACAATATAATATATGTACGCATAATATACATATATATTATGCTTGTATATTATACAAACACACGCGCACACACACGTCCTTCGTGTCCCGAAATCCCTGAGCCACTGTATACAGGGTGACTCTGGGACCTGGGTGGGTATATAGTTAGGTAAACAATAATAACTTTCTCGAGGAAATTTTTTTTAGGACGTTAAAAATCGAGTAAAAATCCGCACAATTTCGAATATATATGAATACTTATGATTGCTAATTAACGCTCTTTAACTCTATCGTACTTGGATTTTTATCCATTGAATTTTTCGAAAAAATATTACCAAAAATTTTGATACAACGTTATTTCCAGATAACTACCTAATGAGTGTGTATCGCCTTCAAAAGAATCACCTTGTATAACGATATGGTCCTGGTATAATTAGAAATGTAATGTTCCTCAGTTGCGGCAGCAACGTTCCCTTTCCTGCCACCGCCGCGAAACTTTAATCTTACGTTCTATAATATATATACAAGCGCTATGTATACAACTATACATAGTGATACATATGTGTATGTATTATATACCTACACTCGGGTGGGGGTGATATTCAAAGGCTTCTCTGGTGCCGCCGCCACTCCTGCAGCAGCTTTAAACGGGCGAACCATTTGCATAATTGAGAGGGTTAGCTTTAAATCTGTAAATCTGTCACAAAGTAGTTATGTTATTCGTTCGTTTATACATATTATGAATATATTTATATATATGCACGTGTAAGTATATTATGTACGAGTATAAATTATATATTTAGTACCTATATTATAATATATTTCGCCAAGGAGCCCGTTTTGCAGCGGCGGAGGAGACAACCACCCACCCACCCACCACCCCCGCACCCATGCCGTCGTCAACGGATTGTGATATTTCCGTCAGCCGTGAAAACTTCTCTTTGCGCCCGCGAGTCGTACACTTCGTCATTGCACTTTCACCCACACGTCGCCCCACACACCCTACCATATAATCAACCCGTCCTCGGCAGAATATACAAAATATACGCTCGCTCGTTAATAATATATAAATGTGTATAAATAGGTGTACTTATACAGATATTTTTGACGACAAATGATGTAGTAATATTATATTTAATATAGGATAAGGAGGGGTCGCAATGCGCGTTGCTGTCAAAATCTGTTCACCATTCACCGATCACTTAAATGGATATTAAACACACAGTAGATTATAGCTGGTTTTCATTATAACTAATATTTATTGTAATATTTTACTCGGGGCTGGGTAAGTATAGGTACTATCACGGGTACATAATTTACAATAATTTGCCCAAGTAATAAAAATGTGTACAACATCAACTAGTAATACGACTCAAATTTCACATGCGATATGCGTTTAATTAAATTCCAATGACAGATCAACTTTGTAGAATAAAAATAAAATAATTATGTTGATAATAAAAATAAAATCACTATTTGTCAAATATTATTAAACTATTAATAATTTATTTTACTCTTATAATGGATGGTATAAGTTCATTTTTGTATTTATTAATAATTAATTACTCTTATAATGGAAATCAAATAAAAAGAATGTTAACATCATCGTTTATTGAAATTCAACTATTAATAATCTATTTTACATTGAAAAAAATTATTTTATTAATATTTAGGTAAGTATGTACTTCAGAAATAATAACGAAATATTCCTAATTTATACATTATTAAACCCCATTAATGGTTATATCTTTATAAGGATGTCACACCCGTTAGTGCAAACGTATACAATATACTCGAATTTGAGTTAAGCAGAATCCATTACTATAGCATTTTGTGGAAAAAATATGGTTCCTACAAATAAAAATCAAACGAACAAACACAGAAAAAACGTTTTGGGTATGGCGTCCTGTTTAAAATACAACAAGTATTAGCAATGATTAGGTACAAATATTTGTATATAATGGATGGTATATCTAAATAATTATCTTTAATGGGCATAGTACAATTTTTATTATATTATATTTTTTAATGATTACCATTATAATGGTTGTACATTTATTTTATAATAAACACATTTGAAATTTACAAAATAACTAATATACAGTAATGTCCCGACCGTTGACGACCTAGAACCGTTGTGGTAAAAACAAAATGAATCGGAACTTACTAAAAGGAAAATATTAAAAACGATATGCTGTCGTTTGAATAATAATATATTATTATATCTACTACAATATTATTTTGTTATAGAGTTCAATTGATTTATATTTTATGTCTCATAATTATTATTGTTGCCCATCGGGAATTTTCAATGCGTTATGTGGATGCTTATCATCTATTTGTCATCGTTGAACTGTATTGTGTCTTACAATAATATAATATTGAACACTTGTACGAACAATCTCGTCTTGGCATATTAATATTTAATATATTATCATGGTTGGCACACTATTAAAAAATTCAATAATAATTCAGACTATGGACAAGTCATACTCTATACATATATCATCATATTCATCAGGCGTGGATCCAAGGGGGCAAGGGGCTAATCTAATATTGTAATTTAATCGCAACCACGGCCATTATTGGTCTCTGGTCAATTATTATTATATTAATACAATGGTGCATCCATATTAATAAATATTGACCGAAGGACCAAAGGTTCCATCTCTAAGAGTTAAAAGTCAAGTTTTTTTTAAAATTTTTAAAATTATGAAAACTTTTTTGTCGTAACAGTCAATACAATATATTGTACCTATGCGAATACCTGCAGTCTGGATTCTATGGGGGCTTTTGGAAACGCTATGATATATAATATGTTTATTTATATAATAAATAGTTCATATATCTTAAAATCCATAAATATTTATAAAATTGTTAACTTGTGATCAAATTTTATCTATACATAATATATCATTTTATAGATAGGTATTAAAATTCTAATTTTATTTTTTCTGAATGAACGCGATTCTCATTATTAGTGATATTGTTGATTTGGTTTATTTTTATTGATAAATTGGTAGGTACTATTATATAGGTATCTATTGATTTATAATAATTTTATTTCAATATGACTAGCTGTAATGATCGTCAAGTCAAAAAAAAGGTTTAACTTAACTAGTTATGTGAATTACTATAGAAAATAATAAAACACGTTCAGTAGGTACAGCATTTATACGCTGACATTGTGTATATATAGACGTGAAAACACCAGGTATACAAAAGACCCAAGGTACCGCAATATTGTTGTGGTGTTCGTTTATCACATTTCGTAAAAACCGATAAAGACGCGGTATAGAGCGATGCAGATACAGTAGAACTTCCATATAATGGTCACCGAAGGTACTGTAAATAATGACCGCTATTTAGAAGTGCCCGTCCTACAGAGATAGAATAACACTAGGACACACTCGACGGGACCAAAAAAATTGACCGTTAACGGAAATTTTACTGTATAAACCATATCGCAATGGATGTGAATAATATTTCGGTATTAGAATATGATAAGGCTGTTCGCTATGTTTAGTGTAAGTACTAGGTAGTAGACACATATTACTACTATAATGCGGCGTTTTATAACGTACTGAACAACTAATATATATTAATGTTCGATCAACTTGTTTGATGAATACCGGTTTAGGGGGGGAATTCCTGTTTTGGGGGTCCAAGTGCCCTAAATCCTCAATCATCTCCTATTTGAACCAGTGGACATTGGAGTATACTATACCGAAATGGTTAGCTATTATTACTACTGCCTACTGTCATCGGCATTTGGCGAGGTAATTTAAAAGAATTCACTGAAACAAGGCTAGTTGAAAAAATAACGGTTAACAAAAATCACAAGAATAATAATAAATACATATAATAATAATAATATACTAAACGATTCCTGTATAAAAAAGTATCTCAATCGAGTACCGATAAAACTAAATATAGATAGGTAACCGTGTACGCGAATCTCGTTCGATATATTATGTACCTAATGTTATGCACGTTGTTAAAATAATTAATTATTCTCAGTGAACAATTTGATACTACCTACACAACGGTGAATGGCGGAGCCAAATTATAATAAACGATTTTGTTTACCCATCACGGATCGATAACAATAATAATCCGCTGTGTATACGATGCACGTTTCAAAATTATTTATGCACAACATCGTGGTTATATTTATCACAAATGTTATATCCGAGTAACAATGAAAGTTTGTTTACTACGTGTCAAACACAGGACAGGGCTTTATTTAGAAAACGGCAAAATATTTAGGTAAAATTAGTTGAAAAAATTAAATACATAAAAAAAAAAAATTTAAAAACAGGTATTTTTGTTTTAATATTATTGAAATTTGGAGTTAAGAAAAATCTTGTGAACTATCTTATTACTAATAGGTAGTTATTAATTATTATTGTCAATAATCAACAAAATATTGTTAGAAAGATTCTGGAATCGGTGAATGTTGTGAATGTACGATGTATGAAAAAAAATATAAATCCATTAATTAAAAATGTTTCATATCTTCGTAACGATCAAATGTTTTTGAAGTATCACGGTTCATTTTACAATTGTAGAAGTTAATTTATATGATCACTTAGAATTTACCTATTATCTATGTAATTTGTGATATTTTTATAATAAAAATTATAATTGAAGAATTGATTTCTAGAAAGTTGTATTATAATTATGTGATAACTCAGTAATAATTACCAAAATTTCTTATAAAACTTGAAAATATAAGAAATATTTCATCCTATATTATGTCTAAGGCGTCAATTAATCGAGTAATGGAACGATAATAAAACTCTGTCCAGTGAGAGTACCTACGCACCACGCACCGACGAAAACTGGTTCCCACGAAATACCCTGCCATCGGGGAACCGGTTTTTATAGAATAGTGACGCGGTTGGATGCGCAGAATCGCCTCGTTCTCTCGCTGGACAGAGTATAGGTAGCTTGTATAACATAGATTCTTTGTTTAAAACTTAATATTATATAGGTATTTATAAAAATGATCTAAATTTAGGGATTAATAATCATTAAGTTAAATATATATATTGTATAAGATATTTATATATAAATTGGACTCCGGTCCGTTAAAAATAAATATAGAAATAAATAAATAAATAAATAAGGCAAAAAAAAATTAATTATTATCTTGGGACCTCAATGTAGGATTATTTTGACCTAAATTCGCGGAGACCACCACCGAGGACTAAGATTCTTGGAAAATAAAAATCCGAAAATAAAAATTATTGAGAGAAATCATGGTGCGTCTGTAGCTTCACGTATAGACAAATCCTCTTAAAATCTAACAATAAGAGTTTCCAATATATCATCCGGACGTTAAATATAATAACGGAGGTACCTACCTAAAGCAAAAACATATATTTAATCAATTCTTCTGGTTTATTATGAGTTATATTCAAGTATATACCACCATTGAGGAACGAATTGGGATTCTTATAAATGAAAATTCAGAGAAATTTTGGTGACACGTGTGTCTATTGTAACGAAAACCCATAGCAAATACATATAGGTATTAACAATATGTAGGTAGGTTTAAAATATATAGTGTATAAAATAATAATGTTTTTTGGCCAAGTGAATTATATATTTTTTTTTCCGTCGAATAAATCATTGTTCAGTTTAGATTAAATGTCAGAACCGTTAAAATATTGCACTGGTTAGGGAATGACTTTTTTCTCGGTAAAGTATTTTCCACTAAACAGGATTATTATGACATATATTCGTGGTGACCACCGCTGAAGAACGATTTCTTGAAAAAAAAATCGAAAATAAAAATGGAGAAAAGTCATGGTGCATCTATAGTTATATATACATGTAGACAAATTCACATAAGATCAAACAAAAGTGTGATTTAACAATAGTGAAACTTGAGTATTATAAATGACTAAATAAATAATCCGGACGTACAATATTATAACGGAGGTACCTAAAGCAAAAAAATATTTTTAATAAATTCTAAAGGACTATTATGAGTGATATTCAAGTAGACCACCGCTAAGGAACGAATTGGTATTCTTGGAAATACAAATCGGAAAATAAAAATGCAGAGAAACGTTAGTGTTTCTATTGTATAATGAAGCCACACATAAGATCTATATTCTCACAAAAGGTAAGTTTAAAATATATAAAACCACAAAATAAGAATGTTTTTCAGCTAAGTGAATTTTATATTTTTTTTTTCTCTTCGCATAAATATTTGTTCAGATGTACGTTTAATGCCGGAATCGTTATAATTTATAATATTGTGCACGATAGGGGATGAATTTTTGTTGGTTTTTCCTCTGTAGGTAAAGTAAAAACATCAAAACGTTGAAAAAAAAGACAGCTATAACTTATAATATAAAGTAATAATCAATAGTTCAGACCGACTGCAGCGTTCGGATTTAGTGACGATAACCCAATCCAGAAATAATAAATAATAACTTGTAGTAATACCTATTACCTAAAGTATTTATACAGATATAAAAATGGCAATTGTTATACTGTTAAACGTGCTTTATGCAGCGAATCGCAACATAGATATATTATATGCGTCTTAGAGTAAACCGATGTAGCGTTTTACTTTTTACTTTGATTTACAAGATAGATATTGTTTTTTAAGCTGAACATATTCACGACAGCCAACTTATCAGCCGATTCCTAGGAAACGCGTTATACGTCAAGTTAACGACGAATGTGAAATTTATAGCAACACTAAGAAAATTAATATATCCAAAGAGTTTTACTATTTTCTGTCAAAGTTCTACAATTTGCAACCTATAAATATATTTTCGCTGTATTTTAAGTTTTATTAAATTAAGGAGATTGGAAGCTGCGATTTTCTGTCTTTGTCTTACACACGTGCAACATAGGATTATAGACGTGTTCTATTTCCAACGTATCTACCGATTAATATACTAAAGCGATGAGAATTCTGAAAACAGATTTGAATTTGTCGTCAAGTCTTCTTGAG
>NC_042493.1:24904509-24975612 GCF_005508785.2 Acyrthosiphon pisum
AAATCTGTTTTCAGAGTTCTTTTCGCTTCACTACATTAATCGGTACGTTGGAAATAGAACACTTCATATGTTGCATGTGTGTAAGACAAAGACAGAAAACCACCGCTTCCAATCCCCTTAATTTATTAAAACTCAAAATACAGCGAAAATATATTTATAGGTTTCAAATTTACAGAATCATTTTTTATCAACAGAAGTGTATTTTGAGCACAAAATTATATTATCACCGGTCGCTTGTGTAAATTTAATATATACATGTTAATTAATAAACTGACTTATAATATTCTCCTAATCTGCACTTGGGACTATAATATTATTATCATATATATAATATTACTTTAATACAATGTGTTTTCAATATAATACATTTATATCCAGATTACAATATTATATCAACAAGATAATAATACTTTTTAAAAAAGCTATTGTTATTAATGTATATCTAAATGTAACTATGGACCCACCACATTTATTTTCTGATATCTTTTTCCGATGAATCCATTTCGTTTTTTGCTCTTTGAGAGTGGCTTACACGAATATGAATATTATTATTAATATTATTTAAGTATAATAATAATACTGGATAACAAGAAAATACTAGAAAATAATCTGTGAGAAAAACGATCATTGGACACACCATTATTAAATCCGTTATTGACAGTGATGGCTTAGTCGAATTTTTTTAAAATAACATTTAAAGATCCTAAACAACTTAATAAAACATTTTCTTAAATGAAGCTTACATTAAAATAGACAAACAACTTTAAAAACTCTGAAACAATATTTTATAATTATTTTTGTTCCTTCTTATCATAAATAATAATAATTCATAATTATTGTATATTATATTTTAATATATCATCAAAAATGAGTATGCCTATATATTTTATTAAAAAAGCCACAGATACTATACAAATTTAGGTACACCTCTTTTATATTTCGATGATGAAATGGTTTTGACCAAAGATTAAACTATGGACTCCGAAAACCAATCTAACGTTGATGAAGTTGACCTGGGCCACTCCTGTGGGAGTTATAGAATCGATTCCAAACATTGCCAATATTTTCCAACTATTCGCAACAAACGTTTTATAATTTGCATTCTAAAATAATATTTAGTTTTTTGCAAAGATATTGGGTTAAAAACTATAGGGTTAACATTTTTATTATTAAAATACCGAAGACAGGTTCGTTGCGATACGCATCATCGCACGTATCGTGCATAGTGCGATTCACTGCTTTCACACTTACTGCGGGAATCTATAGATTTATATATATGTAATATGTATATTGTGCATTTTTAAATATTCACCAAACTATGACAAAGCCATACTGCTGAATAAAATGTTTTAGTACATCACTAAATTCTCCATTAACATTTTTTCATCTGTAAACGCTAAAATTAGTATGACTGTCATCTTAAATCAATTAAATTGCACGTATACAAAAATCAATGATAATGATATGCTAGATCACAGCCACAACTATAGGTTGCTTAGATACTCGAGGAAGTCAAAGTCCTTTGGCATCCTGGTTAGGTTTTAAATATTGAATTTCCGTGTTTTCTCGATAGTATACCTAGTAAGTATTACCTACGCATATTCCATAATACTTTTTTATAAATGCTTAATTTTTTTTTTTTTCATATGTTCCTGGAAGTGGTGACAGCTGTGAAAAAGAACATTGATACAGCTTAGGTTATAGTATAAGTAATAATATAATATAACTGTAAGATGTGTAAAATGCATTGTTCCGTTACGTTTGACCAAGTTATTGTGTATATAAAAGTATATATTGTATTATGTGCACACGTAGACATCACGCAGCGACTAAGGTAGGAACATCCGATGCGGGACACTTTCAATATCATATAATATAATTTTTTTTTAAATTTATTTATTTAATATAAACGGACGTGAGTCCTAAAATATAATATAACGTTGTGTGAGAAAAAAAACATAGTACAATAAGTTTTTACTTAATTAGAGATTGTAAATATTTTAATTTATAACATTGGTTAATGACAAAGTAAATATTTTTTAATATGTATTATTATTATACTTGAATAATATGATTCATATTCGTGTAAACCACTATCAAAGAGCAAAGAACGAAATGGAATCATCGAAAAAAGATATCAGGAAATAAATATAATGGGTCCATAGTTACATTTAGATATACATTAATAACAATAGGTTCTTTAAATAGCATTAATATCTCGTTGATATAATATTGTAATCTGGATATAAATGTATTATATTTAAAACACATTTTATTAAAATAATATAATATATATGATATTATATTTACACTAGCGACCGGTGCTAATATAATTTTGTACTCAAAATACACTTCTGTTGATAAAAAATGATTCTGTTCTGTAGAGTCAACCAAGTTTGATACATAATATAGGTTAATGCGAAAAATAATATTCTTCTCTTTTTATTATTATATACTTGGAATATTATGATTTATATTTGTGTAAGCCACCAACAAAGAGCTAAATGGAACTATCGTAAAAAGATATAAAAAATTATATGGAGATGAAATGGTGGGTCTATAGTTTATACATTTAGACAAATTTACTGACGATAAGTAGTTTCTTAAAATCATATTAGTATCTCATTAATATATTTTAATCTGGTTAGGAACGTATTATATTTAAAACGTCTTTTATATTTAAATAAAATAATATATAAGATAATAAAATAGTCCTAAAATCAGATTCGGAGACTTTATTATGAGTTATTTTAAAAATACGACGCGGTCGACACATATTATATTTTTATAAAGGCGCCTGTTGCGCTAATGTTATTTTGTTATCAAAAATACACTTCGGAAATATTAACCTATTCTGGGGAATCAACAAAATTGTATTCATTTTTTTTTATTAACAGTGGGGAAAATGTATAGCCCGCACCCCACATTAATTCTGTTTTCAATATTTTATTCTCAAAATGTGTAATACTTAACTAGGTTTTTTCTTTCTATGAAATAAAATAAAAATCGGAATGAAATCCGGGCTGTTGAAAGTCTTTTTCTTTCGAATAAAAAACAGTTATCATAAGCCAACTATTCTTATACGAGGCCTAAGCATATATCCTGTGAAGTAATTTTTATTACCATTAAACACAACGACAGTTAATAATATTGGTTTTACCATTGTTTGTCGATTGACATAATTTTAATAAACATATGACTTATTGTTGTAAGTATTCTTGTTACTTCAAGTTATAATAATTTACACACTCACCGGTATTATCACATAAATCATTTTTTGGGTGTGGATTGGTGTGGGTGTATAAATTTCATGTCCCCACTCCAAAAACCTAATCGTGCTTAAAAAGAGTTAGAAGATTGAATGTGTGCATAACTTAAATATATCTGCTTTAATATTATTATATTATATAAATACCTACTTAGGTGACAAATGTACGACTAAAAGATTGCTGTGGTAGGGAGGGCGGAGACTACCTATAGCACCCCCAAAAATCCTAATATTAATATTTTTTTAAATATTGTGAAAATACCAAAAAATTCTGTTGTGCGTCGTATTAATACACTTTAATAATTAATATATATGGTTCGAAGTGACACGCATTATTAGGCATCGTGAAAAGTGTACTGCTTTCATACTTTTACTATATTGTCAGACAAATTACCGACAAAATTTAGTAAGACATCAAACAATTTCGCAAAAAAATCCATTGTGGTGGTGGCTGGGGGATAACAAGACGTAAAAACATATTTTATTAATTGTTATAATAGTACTTTTATATTTACAATTTATTAACAAAAAAACATTATTCATTTCGTCAAAATCCTGCAGTTTTAGATAAAAATATTCTGTTTTTTTTAAATTTTTTTTTTTGGTATTCCAGATATAGTTTCTAAAATAACTGAGAAATGTCTACTTTTACCAACTATCTCCAATTTTCTAACAGAAGCCACCCTCAAAATTTAAGATCGGTGCAATTTCTTCTACTAAATTATAATGTCTTTAGAATTCAGACACAAAACTACAAAGATGATACACTGTACACAATACACATCATTATAAAATCAATGCATTATACGTTTGTCGCTCCACTAAGTATCTGAAATGTTCTATTTTTCTAAAATCATTGTCTCACCCATTCTGTCAAAACTAATTTTTGACAGTCTGCAGCTAACGAAGGTAATAGGACCGAAAACCGAATTATATCTCTAGGTAAGAACATAATATAATATTATACCCAGTATTCAGTTATAAATTACAGTAATAATATATAACAGTGAAATCTTCGTCCTTGGGTCTGTGGGCATTTAACAGTATGTATGTGGGTAAGTATACGAGATATCACGCGGCGATTTAGGGACAGCATACCAGACGCCGTCATAATATAATAAACTATGCCATGGGTACCTAAGGAAAAAAAAAACTGTTATATCCTTGATGTCAAACTATTGTGGTTTATATTCGCGTGACCACTGCAGTGAAGCGAATTTCGTTTTCTTAGAAAATGATGCCAGAAAAAAATGGAGAGAGGTTTGTAAGTTTATATTTTTTATCTAAATATTAACAATAGGTGCTTCCACTGCTTCCTATAAATTACAATCCGGACGTGCACATATTATACTTTAAAAATAAAATACCTTATAATAATGTTTTTAGCCAAGTGAATTATATATTTTTTTTTTCCGTCGAATAAATCATTGTTCAGTTTAGATTAAAATGTCGGAACCGTTAAAATATTGCACTGGTTAGGGGATGACTTTTTTCTCGACAAAGTATTTTCCACTAAACAGGATTATTATGACATATATTCGTGGTGACCACCGCTGTGGAACGATTTCTTGGAAAAAAAATCGAAAATAAAAATGGAGCTGGAGAGAAGTCATGGTGCATCTATAGTTATATACACATGTAGACAAATTCACATAAGATCCAACAAAAGTGTGATTTAACAATAGTGAAACTTGAGTATAATAAATGACTAAATAAATAATCCGGACGTACAATATTATAACGGAGGTACCTAAAGCAAAAAAATATTTTTAATAAATTCTAAAGGACTATTATGAGTGATATTCGAGTAGACCACCGCTAAGGAACGAATTGGGATTCTTGAATATAATAATCGGAAAAAAAAATGCAGAGAAACGTTGGTGTTTCTATTGTATAATGAAGCCACACATAAGATCTATATTCTAACAAAAGGTAAGTTTAAAATATATAAAACCACAAAATAAGACAATATGTTTTTCAGCTAAGTGAATTTTATATTTTTTTTCTCTTCGAATAAATCTTTGTTCAGTTGTATAGGTCAAATGCTGGAATCTTTATAACTTAAGATAATGTGCATGGTAGAGGATATATTTTTAGTTAGTCAAACTTTTGTTGGTAAATTAGAAACAGGAAAACTTTGAAAAATTACTATTATAATATATAATAATAATCCATAAATCAAACTGACTGCAGCGTTCGGATTTCTCGTCAATAACCCAGAAATTCAGAAATAATAAATTATATAATACTGCAGTAATACCAAGGGGTTGTGTTATTTTTACAGATATATGAATTATAAATATTATATGTGTTTGGTGCAGAAAGTCTCTAGTTGTAACATAGATATGCCTATGCGTCTTCAATTTTTATGACGAACTAAATGTAGAACGCCGAACTTTACCTACTGACTGTCAAGATCCGGGTGAGGGTATCTTTAGCAACATAAAAACAAATATGATAGCCTGAGTATAATATTATATTGAAGAATTGTAATATTTTTTTAGCATGTCTTTGAATCACCCCTCCCCCCCACAAAAAAAAAAAGCCATCAAGTCAATTCCAAATCCATGCCATTGATTTGCAGCCTATCATTTTCACCGTAATTAAAGCTTTAGTATATAGGAGGTTCAAATTATCCCTACAGTTATCGTTTCGGCGATATTTGATTTTCAGATAAACTTTTTGTTCCCCACCCGTGTGTCACCTCCAACTTCGCCGTAAATAAGCAGGAAAAATGCAACCCTAATTAAATCCGACAAATCCCCATCGGTAATCCGTAAATTATATGATACGTTATAATAATTAATATATTACAGTCAACGCAAACAATACCGCCGCCGGACCTGGCGATTCGGTCAGCGGTTACCGATCACCGGTGACCACAACCACGGCGACCAGCCGTTTACCACCCCGAATAGTAGCAATCATAAATTATTATAAAGCGCACGTATCGTATTATGATATTTTAATTTTATTTATCGCTGAGTGGTAATGGTTACAACAATGATTATATCGTACAACCGTGTACAACTGTGTAGTGCACACGATATTGTTATTATAAATTATAATAATGATGTATTACGGCTAACCATTATACAAAACGCAAACAAACAGACAAACACACACACACACACACACACACACACACACACCGACGACGACTCTCCAGATTATAAATGCCACCGATAAGATAACGAGCAGCGCGTCGAGTAAGTAAGTGAGTAAGTAAGTAAGTATTATATACTGTTATGATATATATGCACACACTGTCCGTGTTGTACACCTTGCTCGTCGGACACACGCACAGACGCACACACACACCCACACACACACACGCACACACACACACACACGAGCGCGGGCAGAGAAACAAACACCGACTATACGACTACTGCGGCCGGAAACGAGTAATAATTTCACGGATCGGTTGGTGTGTGTAGAGCGAAAGCCACGCAAGACACGCAAACGTTTCCGGTCATATCGCGGCGGCGGCGGCGGCGATTATACGTTTTACACACACCGTTGTTGTAGTTGTAGGTAACGATAAATTAAAAGCGTTATGATAACGCGACCGCGCAAAACGAAACAAAACGAAATTGTTTTATCGCGTGAAATCTATATAGGTAGGTACGACGTTTGCGCGCGCGCGAGTATTGTGTAGTTTCGTGGTGGATAGGTATTTTCAAATTAAAATAATATTATTATACAGAGTGATTCACCCGACACGTCCACCCCCATTTGTTCGTTACCTAATGAATTCATTAAAATATGATATTTTTAAACTTTTAACTATTACGCTAAAAAGTCAATTATACCAATAGGCAATAATTAATAATATATAATAAATACTATAGGTACTATATCCAATATTACATCTATATAATATTTAATACTTGGTTGTCACTTAAAAATAAGAAGTTCATATCACCACAGGACACTCTTAAGATTGAATTTAAAATATGCCGCTCCTTCAGTAGAAAATTCCAAAAATCTAAATTTCAATATAGGTATTCGTTGTTAAAGAAAAAATATGGGGCGACCATGCTCGGTGGATCATAATCGCGCCCTGTATAGTGTGCGCCGCATTAATATTATAAATTGTTTATATTATAATTATTTATCATTATTATCGCGACCGACGATCCGTTGAAACAATTATAACATATTATTATTATTTATCATTGACGACGGCCGTCGTCCGTGTGGCTGCTGCTGCACAACTGCGGAACACCTCAGGTTAGGTTTAGGTATGTATGTGAAACGGCAAACACACATAGAGAATATTTTCCCGGCCGCAAGGCAATCAATTATCTTATACACACATTGTTATTGTGCACATGTATTATTGTAATAAACGTATATTGTATGTACAACAACCACGCCGCTTATAATAATAATAATAATATTATACCGAGCCCTCACTTGTCACCATATACCTGTGTATAAATGAAATATGGACTCATATAGCAGAGAGAGTGAGAGAAAAAGAGGGACCAACGTTGTTAGACAAATAATATAGAATACAACTTAAACCGGGGCGGTTGAAATTTATCCGGCCCACGGAAGGGTATATTTTTGTTTTAATAATTATTTTTGACATTTTCAATTTTTGATTTTGCTTTTGCTGTCCTTCGATTAACATATAGATATAGGAACACTACATTTTGATGGCCCTGAAAACTTCAAAAACTTAATTTCTTAAATGACTCTTCAAAAATATTAAAATTGGTGATCCATGTAGACTTAGTTTAACTATAAAATTAATAGAATTTTATACCAATCAATAGCGAGAGAAACAAGTTTAAAATAATTTTTATAAAATATAGCATACACTTTAGGTCCTATCATAGTAAAATTTGAAAACGTTAAATATCATAAACGCTAAAGTTGTCAAAATTATTCGTTTGCGCCCGAAATGTTAATAATCCGTTCGGTAAGTCATTACTAACCATAATATAAAAATAATTCATAATAATAAAATCATAACCACCTAACCACGGGTATACAATCAAATAAGCCAAACGCCAATTATATTTGATAGCAATCGCAATGTTTGCTGACGTTTACTCCGGTCGCGGCGTTTAGAAAAATAATATTAGAAAAACACATTATTTTACCATTGTCAAAAGTTTTTTGCTAGTATCTAATTTTTGCAACCGCAGCGTTTTAACCAGATACCGGGTACCCACCTCTGGTGTTCGCCGAGATGTATAATCGCGTCATAACCACCCCCAACCACGGTGGCCCCGAAAACAATTATTATCGCCGTCCTTAAAACGCGTCGTAATTATCGTACGGTCGGCGCTTACGTCAATTAGCAGCGAGTTATTGTGCTGGCCCGAACCCTTCCGCCGGCGGACGGTGTCCGGCAATGACCACCCCCTCGTCGTCGTCGGCGAAACGATTTTCCGCACAAGTCGGAGCTGGCACGCACACGCACACAAGCAATACGATAATATTATATACGTTTGCTGCAATGTGTGTGTACGTGGGCTTACAATATCTCGTTAGTACGAACGTTGTGCGTGTGGTCAATTGATGACGCCGTTGCTGCGCGCGTGTTTGTGTCGCGGCCACCAAGTGTTATAGTGTGTGTACTCGAGTGACCTTTTGCTAGCGCCGAAACTCGGCTAAAACTCATTTAGACGACACGCACAACACAACACGAGTGCCGGCCGTCGCCGCCGAACCGCTGCGAAGGCGTTATTATTATTATATCGTCACGATTAATCATATAATATGGCTAAATCAACTCTACCCACCCCTATTTTAAACCCCTTAGGTAAACATAATGATACTTTCGCATCGTCTATCGTCTATATTATGACTGTATTGCGTAGTAAAATTGCAAGTGGGTTGCTTGTGTCTCGACAGATAATTTAAATGATATTATTAATTAAAAACTTATAATATAGTTGTTATACCCACATATTACATACATTTTATGGTTCTATATAATATTGTCTAATATTCATTAGCAGAGTCGTACAGTGTAATATAATCTACTTTAAACTATGAATTTAAAAATGACAATATAATGGGCAATACCTACTATGGAATTTATTGTGTGTACCTACCTAATTTACGGTTTTAATAGTTTATATTTTGTTGACATTTTTAGTATTCTGCTATAGACTATAGAACTAAAAATATGAATAGGTGATTACAAAATTAACATAAATATAAAGTAGGGTGACATATTAGAATTGCATGTAACTACGTTTTAGAAAATTATCGAAAAAGTTAATCATTTCGAAATAGTAGTACCTAATTACGGTTCCACAGTGTTAAAATAAATAAGCAGAATATTAATTATTATTTTACGTTTATACAAAAATTTAAAAAAAAAATAAATTTGCTCATATTTTAGTTAAAAAGACAAACATTGAAAATTGCTCCGATTAAAACATAGTAAACTTGTTAATAAATTTAAACCCATCAAACCAAAGCCCTACATTTTTGCCCTACATCTATACCGAATTTTTGTACATCGCCCACTGTATTGCCCTTTTAAGACAAAAAACAGTAAGCCACAAAATTTGAAAAATGAGTTTATTTTATCAAAGTATTTGTTATTTTAAGGCAAATTTTTTGTTTCCTTAGCAAAAATACCGTAAATGCAATAGATTGTATAATAATAACGTGGTTAAACATATACGTATTTAGAAATATTATATGAATGATACTAAGCAAAAAAGCAGTATAAAACACATACTAAGCAAAAAAGCAGTAACTGATCATACGGTATATACGGTAATTTTGCTTAGTATTGGCTAAAATATGGTATTTTCGTTTAGCATTAATGATAATTTTCTAGCCGTATCACACGATATCATATTATCATAGATTATAATAATTTATAAACATACGCTGTTAACCCCGCTGTTAACATTCTGGTTGTTATTAATTCTGTGATTGTATTTGACCCATCAACCATGATTATTTTATATTATTTCATGGTTATACTATTAATAAATGTGCTCATACTGCATTTTCCCTCTGTAAACAATAATATTAATGTCTCACACCACTAAGGTAAAAGTATGTATATGCGTTTTGAGGAGTTAAGATGTATAAAACGTTGTGCTCAATACTAAAAAATATCTTTTTTAATTGGTTTCAAAAATTATAACATGACAAAAAGTACCTACTAAATAAAATAACAGGTAATAATAATAAAATGAAGAATAGTAATAATTATTTGATTTTAATATACCGATAAATTGAAAATAAAATAATATGTCGATGCTTTATGATGCTTATAGCCCGCGAGGTACGTCTCTCAAAGAGTCGATTGCGTTTTTCTCGGAAAATTTTCTATTCAAAGAAAGGATTTCCACGCAAACGATGCTTGCGCGAATCGCATTGGTATGGAACAGAACACGGGACCGACAATGAGATAAGTCGTAATATGATACGATTGGAATTTACGATATTATTATGCGATTTTCTGTGGCCTTTCAAAATATACGAATACACTTTGGACGTGCCACGTGCAACGTAAAATTAATTCCAAGTGCAAAGTCGATGAAACTAATAATTATGATAAAAAAAATCATGTGGTGACATTATTTCAGGAATACGTATATGATCTATATTGTAGTCGCGTAACGTGTTGGTTGTTACTTATTAGTTATTACCAACAGATAATATTGAATTCTATATTATCTATGATTATTCGTTTTTACTTATTATATTAATAAATTATAATGATAACTGATAAGGATAACATATTACAGGACAATAACTCGCATAACATTGTTTATATATGACTTCAGACTTCGGACAGTCACTCGTCACTATCGTCCGACGTACAGATCGATCAAATTGTGCCGAACTGCAGTTTTCCATTTTTCAATACAGAAACACAGAATTATAATATTATCTATATTATTTTGTACCTCTATTTCGGACTTTGGTCGTTATAATATTTTATACACATATTCCTCGTTACGTCTCTATAGCCGACACGTCCCGCAGATAGTCCACCATAACAATGTTATTAATTGTCGTTAGTGTTATCACACACCCGAATTCTATCACACCGACTGTGAATTGGATTGTCGTCCCGCGATATACGCATATACCTGTGGTGTATTATGTTACAGCTATTATAATATTATTCATTTATACAAATAGGTTACAAACACGATGAAAGATGATGATAACAATATTATAAGCTGTTTAAACATGCTATAGAATTATTAATAATATATAATCGAATATAATCGAATCATAGTATAATATGACCCACTCAGCGCTCTAACTATAATAAAAAAAACCTCTCACTATCCAACGAAAATATGCAAGAAATATACAACAATTAGTAGTTATACCTACATAAGCGAGTTATGAGTATTTAAAAATGTACAGTTTGAAAAGTCATGAATATTTGATAATAGGTCAATTCACTCTAATATTTAACATATTATAACAGAGTTTCATGGTTTATTCAGAACGTACAATTTGGTATGACATGGGTACATTTGTAGCAGACAACGCATACGGATGTAGCGTAGTCTTCCTAAGCTGGTTAAATAATATTGTTACTACAGTTCAATAAATTTGCCACTCTAGCCGAGGTCGTTTATTTTCAATAAAAATAATTTATATTTTTAACGCAGAAAATACACTATGGATCCTCTGCGCGGAGGATAGGTACCGCCGGTTGTTAGCATCGCCTTTTGATCACCGCACAACAATAACCATTGAACCTACCTTATACCACCCGACTGGTCATTATATTATTATTTTCGTGTACAGCTAATCGTCTAGACGATCGTTTCGCCGTAGACAGTCCAATGTCCGGCTCGCCGCCGACCCGTGTCATCAAAAGAAGTATTATTATATTATAACATAAAATAAATGAATTATTACTGTCGATACCTGCCGTGCTGCTAAGAAGGCGATCATTGTCGCACGTGTACCGTATATCCGCACGATATGGGATATACGTCGTACGCGTTATACAGTTATTTACAACAGTTTTGCCGTTTCTTCAATAATAACAGTAATATAATAAACGCGTACAACAATAATATCATATATATATCACCATCTTGTCGACGACCGCAAAAAATTCACTTGACATGTATCACACCCCCCGGCTGCTAAACCGTAGGCCCCGGGTGTCGGCATATTGTGTGTTGACTTGTTCGAAATCGGTTTTCAAACATTAATAATTTATTGTCGTTGAATTTTATTTTTTTTGTCGGCGGCGGCTTCGGCTAGTCCAAATAACGATGAAATGTAAATATATATAGGTATACCTGCTTAAAATAAATAGTAGGTAGTATACCGTCTCTTTTTCCCCGAACAAACGCCACCGCCCGAACACTGCTGCAGTTTCGAATTCGACAATAATCATTTTTTTTTTTATATCCGTTTTTGACTGTATAAGTACGAATTATTTTCGACGCAGAGCGAGTACACATTCATAGACCATAATCAAACAAATCGGATAATGGGAATAAAAAATAATAAATATTTAGTTATCGGTTTAGATAGGTATATTATTATTAATTATTAATAGTCGTGTAACACACACACACACACACACACACAAACACTTTTGGTAAAAAAACTGAAAAAATATTGCAGCTAGTCAAACTTTTGATTAAATGTGGTTTATAATCTGTAGGTATAAAATACATGCGCATGCTCATATTTTATCAACATATTATTTTATAGGAAGGTAATTAAATACCTACTTTATTTTATACATAATATAGAAAATCATTAAAATATAAATTAGGTATATAATTTGTTTTTATTAATTATTCATCTAATTATTATTGAATATTCATCAAATATTAAACTTTTTAGGTTGGCCGCAAAGTGAATCGACCGAAAAGGAAATGTACGATTTTGGTCGTAAAGAGAATAGACTTTTTTAAATTTGATCCAAAAGTGATTTGACCAAAAAGGGTCTCGCCCTTTAACGAGTACCCAAAATCGATAGGGTCAAAACTATGGTTTTACGTAAAAATTATAGTTTTTCCACTAGGAAATAGTACTGGGAATTTTCTACTTTAAATCACCCCCACCAAATGTCTCGAGGTTGAACACAAAAGCCAGCTTTTACTGCTCCAAAAGCTTACAAAAAAATTATGTTATTTAAGATTATAATAATATAAGTGTAACACATCTCATATTTGTATACTCAAACCCAACACACATTAAACACAATGCTATAAATTGCCTATAATCTATGTTACTGAATGCAGGTGCAACTATTATATTATGTTTTATACGTTTTAATTGTTAAAAGTCATTTAAATTAATGATCATATAAATTGAAAAATTATTACCTACCTAATTTTATTAACCCTTGAATAATAATAATATTTAATTTTAATTACGATTACCAAAATAAGTACCTATTTTAATGTTATTACTAATGTGATACGTTATCATTACGTGTGGCTATAATATTTTTTTACATTTAATAATAAGTAGGTATATTACATTGTATATTAATGCTAAATTAATCAAGTTTTGGATTCATAAAAAAATGTAATGTGAGCTATAAAAATTAAAATTCTAGTAATAGTAAAAAGTAAACATATTTAAAGAGTGCCAGTTGAAACTATTAAGTTGCCACTTTAAGTTCTATTACCTTTCTAAGCGTTCAACATCAAACAATCAGGTATGACGTACTTATATATTATTTGAATTTACTTTGTATAATTATTTTTAAATTAAAGAAACAAAGATAGGTACATTTAAAAAAAAGGGGGAAAGTCACAGTGATAGGTATATGTGTTGAATATGAATTCAACGATAATTAATTGACGTATGAAAAATGATTCTAACGAATAACCATAGGTACTTGAAAATGTCACCAAATGTTTATAGATATTAGCATTTTCTATACATGATAACATTTTTCTAAAATGTTGACCTATTTAGGCTATAATTTAGGCATAAGACATTTTTGATTTTTAATCATTTTAAAATAACTTTTGATAAAAATTTTTCACTTTATCAAAAAACTTGAAAATTTAATTAGTTAATTAAGTTGTTATTAGTGTAATTAAAAAAAAAAATTGGAGCATAAATTCACAATCATTTTTTTATAAGTGTCTGAACATTTTATTCAAATTCTACAAAATCACGAAAATTTGCAAATTATTTTTGTTGTTAAAAATGTATAAAATGTTCAATTTTAATAGTTAAAGATTACAAATTTAAATTACAGTTTTTCATAAGTAGTTAATATCGTATACAACAATTTTTAAAAATATATTAGCAAAAAAATTGTGCCCATAAGTGGGTATTATTTTATCATGATATCCATCAAGCATTTAGCATAAATGAAAAATATAATACTGATTAGATTACTGACTATTAATAATATTATGATTATTAAAAAGACGGTTAATTTGGTTATAAAATGTTGTGAACATTTCGGGTAAAAAAAATCATTTTGAAGGATAGGTACCGAGTTGCTGAGGTGTCAGGTGACGTCTTGCTGGCACCCGAAGAACTTGAATAAGTTTTCACGGGATTTTAGTTAAGTCAGGAATCTCGAATTTTGGTTTATGTTTGATTATAAAATGGTTACATAATCTTGTAAAAATTTAAAATTTCAAAACAAATGAATTATTTTGTAGAGAACTGGGTGCTGGGTCGATGTCACCTCTGCACACAGATTTACAATTTCGAATTATGAATTTGCGTGTAAGTTACAAAAAGTTATTGTATTTACATTTCGTTACAAAACGGTTACATAATGGTGTGTAATTTTGGTACAACAATTTAGAACTTGGGGTGCTAGTATGACGGAACTGTTAGTACTTATTAATATTCAATTTTGTCAAAATTTAAATTTCAGACAGAGGCGAAATTACGCTCAACTATTTTTATAACAACTAATGAGGAAACTTTATTACATTTTTTAATCTAAGGTATTTAAATATTGAACATATTTTTAACTACATAATAATTGACAAAGTTTTGCGATTCTATTGCTCATAAAAATCCTGTAGATTTATGCTAAAAATGTTTTCAATTCCACTTAAATTATTATTTCCGTTTAAATATCTAGTATCGTCTAAATTTTTATTTCAAATGTCTATAAAAAAATACGTTACTTATATTTTAGATGTTATTATTTCAGTATTAACTATAGGTACTTATGAAGTATTTATTTATAAACAACGGAATGATTTTAAACATTTGTTGTTTGACGAATTTGATTCAAATTTGAATTTTATATCCTTATGAAAAATATTTTCAGGTTTTTTGATCCCATCATAAACATTCAACACACATTTTGTATCGTCAAATAAAAAAAAATCCAAATCATCAAATGTCTTGCTAGCTTAAAAAAATTCAATACTTTCGACAATTATACTATGTAGAAAGAAATGCTAATATAAACATAATTTTATGATACAAATTATATCATTAAATGTACAAAATGAATATCCCATTTCATAAACTCATTAATGTGTCGATAGTAGTTTGTCCATTAAACATTAAATGATAACATTGTCTTCATACTAAGCTATATAAATGTTTTATTAACGAAAAATACAATGAAAATGTATAAGTTATTTTTGCATAAGTTATAAAATATAAATGTAAGAAAAACATAAACTAGATGTAAGAAAAACTATGTCTGTAATTTAAATCTATTCGAAATAAAAAATTTTGAGCTTGTTACATAGTTGAGTAACGCTATATTATATTATCTAATTTCATGTATTAAAATTTGTTATAGACCAAGATGTTTTCACTGCAAGTATGGCTTTTACTTTCCATGATGATTATTTTAAATCAGGCTGTAATAATTAACCCGAAGAGACTTCCAAGCAAAGATATTGATAGCAGATATAGCTCTGATATTATATATCCAGACGCCAAAAAAAATATAAGCAAAGATATTGATAGCAGATACAGCAATTATATTATAAACCCAGACGCAAAGAGAAATATAATTAAAGGCGATGATAGCCGATACAGCTTAAATATTATTAACCCAAAAGTTGGCATAAACATTACTTGCAGTCGCTCACCCTCTAGTAAAAAGAAAATTTGTTCTAAAGACAAAGACGCAAACAAAAGACCACACAAACAGACTCGCATACTCGTTCAAATATGTGGACACGGTCACAAGTATAAACACAAGCACACACACAAACATAAGCACAAGCATACACACAAACATAAGAACAAACACACACACAGGCACAAGCACAAAAATCACATAGAACCACAGGGACATATAAAATCACAAGGAAACAAACAACTACAGGGACAAAAACAATCACAGGGACCCACGCGCTCTGAATGGCAATCGCAGTATATGGAAACCACTGCTCATTTTTTGGTGATGGAAAAATTATATAAGACATTTTGGAAGAAATCATAGATGAAAATATGATTACCCAAATATTCATAATTTAACCTAAATAATAATATAAAAAATGTTCTTTATTAATTTAAAATATTATGCATTAAGTTAAAACCATGTTGATCAGTTAACAATTTTATCACATATCAATAAACGAAATTAAAACTTGTTAATAAATACCTAATATTTGTTTTATTTAATCACACTGTATAGTGTATACAATGATTAAAAATAAACAAATAAATATACCTTGATGGGCTTGAACTAATAATTTAGTTGACACATACGTATAATAGCCCAAAATGGTCTCTAGGTATAGCTCAATATTAGTGTGCAGTAGAAAAAAATTATAGATAGTAGTAGTATATATTTTTAACAACATGTTTGGATATTATTTAAAAATGTTGAAAGTTGAAAAGCTGAACAGTTAGGTACTATGTGTGACGCACTAACCAGGTAACCTAGGTGGTAGATAATCATTAAATACATTTATCTAGATACTTATTTTCAACCGAGTAAGTTAATATTTTCCTCCATATTAATTTATTGTATGTCAGCTATTAGCTTATAAACCAATCAGTGGCGTATATAGAGGGTTAAAGGATTCGACCCCCTCCCACGCCGTAATTAATTCCTATATACGCTACTGAAACCAATGTTGGTTAATTTACTTAACCTTACCTGTTCAAGTAAATTGTTTTATTAAATTTCCCAATGTTTATGAATGCGTATACGTCTTGTACTATCGGCCATATCCCACGGAGCGCGTGCGCTGATAAGTCCGTTATAGAAAATTTATCGTCGAATCATTTAATCATTTTTGTGGTTATTGCACCGCGGTTGATATCGATTTTTATTTTTTCCTTCCTTGCCATTTTATCGGTCTCGTGTAACTACTGTATTATATACATATATAAAAAATAAATATAGGTACCTAACCTACATGTACATATATATATCAACGTAATATTTTCATACGTTATTCGAGTTTTATTACCGGAAAGAATCTCTTCCGTGAAACATTAATCTGGTATCTCTTACGGGATATGCGCCCTACATAAATATAGATGGAAAAATATAAAATACTAATAGGAGACGGAGCGGAGATGGAAAAAGAAAAAAACAAATAATAATAATAATACCGCAGCGGCGTTTTTATTGCCGTCCGTCGGCAATATTTTCTCCATATAAATATATATTATATCCCTTAGTGTGTACTTTATTTTTCAAGACTGTTTTCTATTAAATAATAATAATCATAATATTAATAATAGTGTTATTGTATATATATATATATATATACAGGGTTGTTCAAAATGAATTATCCGATACACTATACCCGTGGCGTCCAAGTTCACATTATCGAATATCATGTGATTACTTATTTTATTGTTATGTTTAGGTACGTGTTTTGTCGTGTAAACTGGTAAACCAGGATGATAAGAACTACTAGCTAGTTACAGTATGTAGTTTACACTATGTACAATATACAATAAGTTAACAAATTTAATTATGTTCAAAAATGTTTCTATTGCAGTATACATACATGATTATTATATATCTAAAATAACATTTTGAACAATTTTTATTGGTATCGGACGGACCCGAAAGAAATTTGTTCCGTGATAATGTTCTGAACACATTGTATATTGTTTCATTGATAACGTTTCCTCAAAACAATATGTATCAATAAATATTTATGGAATGCGATATATTTGCATGGAATAATTATTAATGCATGTTCAGCGATGACAGGATGACACGATGGCAGCACAGAACGCCTTCATTGGCTAACACGACTAAAATACTATAAAAAAATCATCCAAATGTCGAATATTAAATTTTTTTAACAGTTAACAACTCAGACAAATACTCCAGACCTCCTGCCTGGGCTACATTACTAAATATTTCAAATTGAAGTCGTTCAAGTGGGGATTGAATTTTTAGTTTTTTATTACATTTATTACATTATTTTCAGCCAGGTAAGGAACGTCCGTAGAAGGGGAGGTGCAAGAAGGGGTAGTTTCCTTCCCTGAATGTTTTAGGTCAATAGTCATAAGGACTGAAGTATTTGTATTAATTCTGGATTGACTTAAAATCTAGCAGAGTTCTATGGAAATTATGTCATGTAACTATACGATTTAAAATATGAAATGTTTGTAAATGCTTTTTACTAATTTTATTTTTTTTTTTGTATATTTTCTACCTTTACATTGAAATGATGTAGACAGTAGCCACTGACAAAAACTTAGTTTTTGTTTCTATAGTTTTTTCCTTGATGTGTGTTTACGATAAAATGTTGCCTTTGTGTTCTATTACCTACCTAATCGATACCTAGTGGTAATACTCAAATCACCTTTGTTTATTTTTGCTATCCGTATTCATTGGAAATTCTAATAATAATACTGTAAGAAAAACAACCTATAACTGATTCCCGCGATACGGATGCTTTCGAGCAGTACCGTTGATGTGATCAACCCGATAACGTATGATTAGTTGTTTCTCTGTCACACTGTTTGTCGTGTTGTTTCAGCGTTGTTTGTTTTTATGTATTAATTTAATTAACAAATGCATAAAGGAAAAAGGTAAATTATCCGCTAGTACAGTTTTAAAAAGTTAAATATCTGACGAATTTATTTCTAAGGGGAAAAAGAAAGTTTTGAGTCGAGATTCGATTGGGAGGGGTATCATTTTTGAGATTGCTTTTTTTTGTTTATTTTATAAAATTAGGTATTTTTTTAAGTGAGGATTTTGATGATTTTAGGTGCTTGAAGTCCCGATCCTGAAACTTCCATAATAATAGTATTCCGATTTACGACATAAATAATATACAAACAATATTCAATTTCTGAATACCAATTTATTGTGTTTAAAAAAGTACCTATTGAAAATTGGGCAACAACAAAAAATTGTTTTTAACCAGGTTGTTGATTATTATCAGGTATAATTTAATACAGTTTGATGGAATATAAGTATAGTTGTAATAAACAAGCCAAGTGAATTTCAAATTATTTTCGTTGATTAGGTACTGTAAATTTAAATTTAAAAATTGGCTGCCCCTCCCATAGAAAATTTCGTATGGACATACTTGCATAACAGGATGGCATAACGTGGTTTACGTAAAATATGTCACAACCGCACCAACCGTAAATATTAACGACAATATTGCTGGATAAATAGTTTTTGTTTTGACGGTATATAATTCGCTGACCACGTGCAGCAGTCACGTATAAAAAAATATACGGTCATGAGCATATGACTAGGTTTTAATTGTTGCAGGGGCTAGAGTCCTAGAAAACCAAAGTTCAAATTAAGACCACACCTAACTCCTCGTCATGAGTGTCACTATAGAGTTTAGTAGTCTCAGGGAGCGCTGTAAAATCAAAAGTTAAAAATAAACCATGTAAAATAAAAGCGTCACAGCATTAAAATAAAATCAAGCAATAAAATAAGTATGATATGATTTATTTGTTTTAAACAACTCTATAGTATGTATATGTCTATACAAGTATATAACTAATAACTAATTATTAACGGTTTTACACATTAAACCGAAGACAGTCTTTTTTTTATGCTAAGATTTTGATCCTTACCAGGAGGGGCTAAAAACATCTATGGAGGGCAAGCCCGCTGTAGTTAGGCCCAAGTTATGCCCACGTATACAAAACGGGGTAAAATGGAAATTCGAGGTGCACCTAAACGGGTTGTGCCTACGCGTGTATCATAATATTAATAGTAATAGTGCGTATTTTCATTGGTCGATCGGGGGGTGTATAATAATATAATAATGAAGCTAGAGATGAGAATAATTATTTCGGCAGTTTGGCGCTCCCTCGAACGTCTCGCGAATCGGTCGCCCGCCCACATCTGCGCCCCCCCTCCACTCCTGTACGCTGCATCCACCTTCACTGCGGCCACGCTGTATATACATATATATATATATGTATAACACGTTATAATTAATAATATTACGCGAAACTAAAGTTATTCCGTTCAAAAGTCGCCCCGTAAAATAGCGCCGGCACCGAACGCCGGGCGATTAATTTAACTCGACTGCGTGCTTATATATATATATATACATAGCACGAATATATATATTATTATAATATATATACATCCTCCCTCATCGTGGAGCGGCGGAAAAGGGTCTTAAAACGCCGAAACTTTACTCTAAACGACCGCCGCCGCCGCCACCACCACCGGCCATTATATTATATAACCCTCTCCTCTTTCGTCTTCTCGACCCACCCCCCACCCAACCCCCGCCACCATTTAATATTATTCGTGCTCGGCGACGGCGGCGTGTGCGTTCTTATGCAATGACGTTTGTTATACATATATATATAGTTCGCAGTGGAGAAGCGGAAGCTATGCTCCGGTCGAAGAGCGTAGCTGTAGGTGGGTGGAGATGGGTGGCACGCGGGACGAATAATTACCCAGTAATTCATTCGGGTAATTAAAATAACCAGCATCAATACGGTATGGCTGCTGCTGTTGCTGCTGTGGAGAGAGATGAGGTGTTTTCGCGTATCATAATTTATATATATATATAGGAATAATACATTATTATGCAATGGGTAGTATAATATAGTGTATATATACGTGTGCGGGTAACGACCGTAATTTATTCACTCGATCGAGTTATTTATAAACGGTTTTTCGTATTATCGGAGGTAGTTCGCGTTAAATAATATATACCTATATATATATTATAATAAACTCTACTCTCCGCTCCACACATTTGTAACACATTTATATACAGCAGCCTTATAGGATACTCGGACCAGAGAAGTTATAAAATTAAACGCGTTTTTCCTCGCCTCGCCCATCGTGATTACCGCACGGTATATAGCTATAGTACCTCGCGCGGTACCGACAAATATGTATCTGCCGATACTTTATCATATTCTTACCTCATCTATATAGTTTGTACGTTTTAATATTTTTCATCGAGTCGTTTGGCCAATGCACTCTAGTTCGATATCGTTCGAAAAAAATATTATGAGACGTGATAAAAAAAAAAAAGCCAATTTATTCAGAAATAATTATTACAGTGCGATGAAATATAAATTTTAAATTTCAAACCAGAATGACATCGGACTCCACGGCGGACGCTTTATTCGATAGTACTTATAATATTTTCTTACATCAAATTCTTACCTAGTTCTGAGACTGCGAGTTAATCGTAAACGACCACGAAAACTCAAAGGGGGAAATGTCATGATATTTTCGCGGTGTGTTATTGATGTGCCCTGCAGACGAGAAGTTCGATTATCGATTGGCGGCGTTCGAACTAATTAGGCGCCCTATATATATTATAGAAAGGCTCTCCCCTCGTGCAGCTGGTCTCGTCTGCTCGGCACGACGTCGAACAGTGTGAATCACGCGAGATGTGTTGCTCGACGTATTCGGAAAAAAAAGAAATTGGAAAAAAATTTGGCCCTGATGTGGCAGTGCCTATAGCGACCGAACCAATATCGATTTTCTCGAGACTGTTCGATACTGTGTCTATATATAGCTTTCCATTGAATAAATTGTTGCGGTGGTGTTTACCTACCTATATAATCGATTTAAAAAATAAAAACATATTTATATACATAAGAAACGTCCGGTATACGCTGCAGACCGGTTGTCTCACGCTACGATCACCTTGGATAGTGTTATGTGTATTAAAATATAATGTAGTAATATTATGTAGTGGTGTGCACGAAATATTTCATAATAAAAGGGGGAGGGTTGAAAATAAATGAGCCCACAGTAGTTGTAAGCACTCCCCCATTAATTTAAAATAGTACATGACTGTTATATTTCGTCGATGGAGACAATTATAACATTTAAACCTTGAAAATAATATATCAGCATTAAATACAATATTGATTTTGTTTTCATTTCGTCTATTCATTCCGTACGTTTGGGTTGGGCGTTTGAATTTAACATTTTTTTTCTCTATAAAGTTTAAACTAAAAATTGAAAACAAATTTGATATTTTTCGTGCCATTATTAAATAGCACCAATGCGGTATAGTGTACAAACTATATTAGTGAAAACAATGGCAAAAACAACGTATCCCAACGTATTTAGGAGACCATAAAAGAAAATAGCGAAGATTATATGGATTTCCATTATCTATATAGGTTCAATAATGGAGGAAATGAAACGTCACCGTGTTATACTGCCGTGACAACAAAACGCGAAAATCGTAGGAGGCTATATAGTGGCTAGAATATATAAGAGTAATAATCGTATCAGCATCATATTATATAGGTCGTTGGTAACGATTGTTAAAACTAACATAAAAGTATAAAACTGACAACTGTTAACTTAAGAAATTTATGTATTTATATGAATACAGATTTTATACACTTTGCTCACGACTATTGATAATATCATTACAAAAAAATATAAATAATACGGCAAGGGGCCTTCTGAGTATGCCACGGTGAAATATTATAATTTATAAATGTACAAATAGTAAATACATCAACAAAACTTTACCAAATTCCGAGAAAAAAAAATGACACCTCGGAGTATTCAACTATCTAGGTTTACGTTGACATGTATAGGTATCTATTAAGCGGATTTTAATTAGGTACCTAATATCGAACAGAAACCATTATCTTCTTATGTGTTTCCGCCAAACAACATGACAAATTTAAGTTCAGCAGAACCAATTTTGTGTCGTTAGTTATTTAATAAGTACTTAATATAATATTATCAAATTTAATGGTAAGAACATTAATACAATAAATTATTAACGATATATATTTTTACGTTTTTTTTACGATGTTTCGGTTTTAAAACGATTATTGAGTACATACTTATTTTATGTACAATATTATGAAATAAAAATACTCATAAAGTCATAACTCAATTAACAATATAAAAAACGAAAGTACAGTTTGTACGTTGTTACCTCTATAATGTGGTTATGGATGTTCTGCAACATATTTTATTGAATATACGGTTAATCTTATTGTATATTAAAGCGTCAAGTGTATTAACACCTGACGGCTAAAGCTACTAATTTAATTACTGAAAGCTTAAAAAAATAGCATTTAGCATAAATTTTAAAAAAATCGAATTATTCAAACTTAAATACTCATCGTAGAAAACATTTTGAATTATGAACAAAATGATTAGGTAGGTACATAATGGCATTAATGACCCTAAAAACATTGTAAATGTCATAAAACAGAACGAAAAATTAAACATAAAGTGTTAAGAATTCTTATACATAAAATATGCATGTAAAGTGGCGGCCTATACATACCTATATATTTTATTTAATCGATGGAATGACATCGTCTGGAATTATTATAAAATTAAAAATCTATCAAAGAACCGAAAATCGATCCCGTTTAAAACAGTCTGGTTTTGTTTCTACGATGCGTCTTTGCGAATTTCGATATAGTTTTCGAGGCGATTCGGAGTCTCTTTCCGCACGCCACGCGTTCACCCCCACACGCTTATTTATATAATATATATATGTGCGTCTGAAGCAGCCCCCACGATGTTATATGTGTACGTGTCGATCATTGCCTATAGTCAGCTAGGGTGGGTGATGGTGGGTTTCGGGGAGAGACGTCGACGGGCAATCATCGTGATGTAGCTCTGTCCACCGCCCACCCCACCTGGAAATCGCCGCGACCTGTACGCCGCGCATAGGATGTATACAGTGGGGGCGGTTTTCGCGGCTTCGTGCAGAGGTCAGCTGCCACCGAGGCAAAACGAGCACCCCACCCACCCTGTATAATAATATAGGTTTATATATAATACACGAGCGACTATATATAGGTATATTGCAATACAGACGTACACACAACGCCCCGTGCGAACGATGATCATAATAATAATAATACGCACTCCAGTTATTAGTCCCGAGTTACACATTAACCGGAGCGGCCGCGGCGATTCTCTGGTCCGTCGTCAAAAATAAAGACCGCCGCGCCGGTAATCGCGGTCGTTACTGTATACCGCGTATAATGTTCGCAGGCGAGACCGTATATATATATACGTATACATGGTTCGTACAGCATTTGTCGATTACAGACTATTTCCCTCGTCGGTACGATGCAGTTTTACAAGAATCATTCCCATTATATTTATATATATAGTGAGAGAGAGAGAGAGATTTATTTGGGGCTCAGTATTGTAGTGCAAGTGTCTCGGCCGGCACTTTCGGGTCCCCGCGCACTGCAATAATATACTAATAATAATAATACATATAATAGCACATTACGCGCGAAAATCGAATCGATTACGTGTCCTGCAACAGTGGTTGTCACCGTCGTTTCGAGTATATTTCACTGCTGCTGATGTGCATTTTGCTCCGGTCCAATCAATATTTATAATATAATAACATAATCGACCGTACATACATATTACATGTTTGTTCGATATGAGTCGTTTTGTAAAATATATATAAATTAAAATACAATACATAATATTATGATACAATTCCACGCCGAAATGAACAAATGTACACGTATATTTAACTGACCACCCCCCTTTTTTTAAATTTGAAATTTCTGATCGCGACGATATTTTTTTTATTGGCTTGTCTGACGTTCTTACAAATTTTCAACTCCGTAATGTTTTTAAGAAATATTTTAAGTAAAGCGACTGTTTTTACAATTAAATATTTTTATTAATAAGTTTATACCTATACTCTCTTTAATCAATAGCTTGTGGTGAGGGTAGAGAATCTATTAGAATAATTAATTATACACACATAATTTTACATTCATGTACTTAAGTACTAATCGGGTTTAAGGTTGCTGAATGTCTGTTATTTATTAAAGGGTAAAAAATTCAGGTAATTTCTAGTAACATCCCTACGGAAAATAAAGTCAAACTATTTCAACGATCAAAAATTAACAGAAAAAAAGATCACGCCTCGTAGAATAGTCGGATTTTGATAATTTATTTTTATTTGATAGAGAAACACTATATTTTGATTGTACTGGACTCCGAATTTCGAATTAATATTAAATATCACCGCAGTACTGGTCAGGAAAATATATTTCAAAATATTAAAAAATGTGTGGTATACAGACATTTAGCACAACTTCTGAAAATAGACTCTTTTAACCAGGATCTTTTCCTCAGATCTGCATTAAGTTTTTAAAATAATAATAAAATATTGAAATTTGTTGAGTTCACCGGAGACGAGAATTTTATCTTCAGTGAGAATAGGTTTTGTATGAAAAACGCGTCGGCTCCGGAACTCTATTAATTGGTAATGCAATTGTTTTTATTTTTCTGTCCTCAGACTATCGAAGATGACGTGCACAAAATTATGGAGTACCTACTCCAATATGAAAGTGTCTTATGATTCGTGATTGTTGCCATTATCCGGATATAATTTATCGGGAGACTCGTGTAAATAAGGTACAGGTATACCGTCTTCTGTATAATAATATGTATAAAACGGAACGAAATCGACTCGCCACAATTCCACTCGGGACGGAAATAACGTCGCGAAATTACGTTTTCCATCAAACAAAATCACTTTCTATGTATATGCACATACATAGGTACGTCGAGGCAGCAGTATATATAATAATAATAATAATATACACGCCTGCACATAGTCGGTCGGCATACACTTTATAATATGTCTACATACGCACACGCTGTGTTTTGGGTAGGTATACATGACACACGTGTGTATATATAATATAACTTGTGTGAGTGCGTGTACAGAAACGGTCACGCGTGTATGGCGACGGAAAGCTTTTTGTGAAATATTTACAAGTACCTGCAGCAGAGGGTTTTTCTCTTTAGTTTTCTTCCTTTCTTTCTTTCGTTTTTTCAAGCGCCGTCCCTCTGAACCCGACCATCACCCCGTCATCCACCACCCACGCCGATATTATTCAATTCGACCGCTGTATAAATGTACCACCGCGTACAAGCGCCGTATCGCTCGTACTCAGCAGAACTACCTCACTCCTCCCCACGCCGACGATCGCCCGCGAAGGAACGGACCGACCGACCGACGGACACAAACGGAATGGTTAAAAAATCGTTGGACCGTGTTACCCCACACCGAAGCAGACAACCGCGATCGTTGCAATATATATATATGAAAGGAAATCTACTATGTGTATATATATATATTGGTATATTACATACACACACGCACGACCGACTCGCTAGTGCCTCTTACACGCGTGTGTATACATATTATATACATATGTGGGGCCGAGGCGAACGGGTGTTTAGGTGGTCGTGACGACCGCTAGTTCATATGAAAATAAAACAAATTTTTACTCATCATGACGATGATTTATACTTAAAAAAAAAATTGTGTAACAAGTAATAAGAATAACTAAATACTGTTACAACCTACATAATATTATATATGGCTGAAGCTAGGTAGCTTCTTTCCAATAAAGTAATAATAATGTTCAATTTGGATCTCAGAAATACTAACAAAACCGTGCAGGATAGGACGTGTGTATACATTTTTTTAAATTAAAATCTAAGTTCGTTATAAGTAGTACAAATTAAAACATGATTCAGATTTTAATATGCCTATAAGAAATACTAAAAATTAATTTAGGACCTAAAAAATACACTAACCAATTCTTTTTTGATTTTTTCATGAGTTAAAAATAATGTTTTAAATTAATTTTAGCTATTTTTTTAGGAAGAGGGAAGGTAGCCCATAATTTTCAAATGATAGATACAATGGTTTTCCAAAATTTTGAAAATACTGTTACTCATGAACAATGGATATTAGTAACAAATTAACAAAAAAATAATTAGTTTAATTTTAAATTTTAAATTTGATTAATATGGGGTGGCAAGTGTTAGCGTAAAGTACACTGAGCGACACTTTACTATCATTTTTTTTATTCTCAATTGCTTCTCGAGTTGTTTGATATATTTTGATGTATAATTTTATTTCTATAAATATAATATATAATTATATAATATACATAGTATACACTATACACAAAAATTACATATAATATACGTATTTCCAGGACGCGTCATTCCGCATAGCACAATATATATATATTGATATATATACACATTATATAGGTATATATTTATGAACAGGAAACACCATTTGGGCTCGTGAACTTTTCTATGCACTCCTGTGACACATTGACCTGCATTTCTATAACTGCATCCGGTGCGAGCAACCCGTCAGAAGCTGTGATCGACTGCGTAATCATACTCAGGGGCGATATTTTATTATATCCTACCCTTAAAAGCTTTTGACAGGGATCTATATTTTCGTCAACTTTTCAGACCCAATTTACTAGAGTGCATGTTATTAGTTACGTCCATCCGACAAAACTCAATCCAAAACGCAGTCGACCGTCGGTGTAGATCCGGTATAGGTTCAAAGTAAATTAAATATAGATAATTGGTATATGGGGGAGACGGAGTCATATCGTTCGACCAGCGCAACTCTTTATAATATGTCATGGAGTCCTAATTAACAGTTTGAAAATTAAATTGTTCTCAACTGAAGGTCAAGATGTTATAAGTTATAATCCGATATAGTGTGTGGTACATATATATGTATACCTGTATTATTAATGGAAAAATATTTAAAAAATAAATATTTATGCTAATATAATATTATTTTAAAGCGGTATACTATTACCTATATGTACAATATTTTACTTATATAAACACTTATATTTTCAAAAAGTATTTTAGTTATTGAATATAAAAATACAATTTTTACATACTATTTTGAAGTCATTACAAAAAAACATTTTTGAAATAAAGTTACCGACTTACAATTATTGAAAAAAAATATTTCAAAAAACATTAATGCTTTTCGAGACAAGTAATGAACCACCTCCCAGTATAATATTACTTTGGTAATTGTTAAACATCAACAAATAAATCCTATAAAGTGTTATTATATATTTATATGTACTAATATTCGTGTGGTTTTGCGTTAATAATATCGCAGAGCCACTAAAACGTGTATACTTAATACTTTTTAGTGCATAATAATTAATATGTATCAATGAAATACCAATGTTGAACAATTTCAGAAAAATGTTGATGAAATAGTTGTGCCTCATTTTCCGTTGGGGAACCTTTCTGGAACCTTTAAAAAGCGGTTATCTGTAGTTAGGTTTATCGTTAACTATTTTTTTTTATCCCGTTGAGTATTATGCGAAAAAATACATTGGTGTCTCTATAGAAAGCAGGCACGCTAAAGTGACGCACTCAAAATATGTGAAAAAAAATTTTAAAGCCGTCTTTAATTAATATGCTTAATATGTCTGCGTTTTTATTTGATCTATTTATGATATATTTTTATTTATATTTTTTCGGGTAATTTGTTACTATTTAATTAAGTGCTGTTCATCGCATTTTTGTTAAAATGTCGCAGACTAATGTGTTTATTGAATTATAAATATTATGAATATATTATATTTCAATTATAAAAACCAAATTGAAACGATTAAAAAAATATTACATTAAACGTCGTAAGACCTAATCGGTGCACGCCAATGATAATATTGTTCACATGAATGATTTTGTGCTGGTTTTCGTGAGAACAAAAAATGTTCCAATCAGTGGATAAAGTAGTTAAAAAACAGTTCATATAAATTGATACAATAACGAGAACTGAGGAGCAGTGAAAAGTGATTGCTGATTATAATTATGCGTTTTAATTAATTTGGAAAAATTGCTTTTATAAGAATATTTTTTCTATTTTAGTTAATTTATATAATATAGGTCATTCACAATTTCCATACTTAATCAACTATGCATTAATGGTTCACTAAATCGAAGTAATATATTTCTTTTGGTCCTTTCTGTCATATATTTGTTCCATTATGCATATTGTACTATACTCGCAGTACTCCAGGAGAAGAAGGATGCTCCATATAAGTACAATACGCAAGTTAATATGTTACAATTATTGCCATATATATGCCATATTATTAATATAATAACCTAATTATACGTCGATGGCCAATAATATATTAGCTGTTATACCGGATCTAAATCTCAGAAGGTCAGGGTGCAACTATACTAATATTGGAGGCATCTTCCAAAAAGTTGTCTTTAAACCATTTAATACCTACCTTAACTAGGTATATATTATTTTTAATTCCATAAAAGTGAAGATGTGTTTAAAAAAGTAAACGTTTTAATTAGATAGGAGCCTCATTCTCCGTGATGGCTCATGACACATTATGTTCCTTTAAATCGAGTCACAATAGTAGGGATAAAACTGAGTTCATAAGTATAAATACTGAATATGTAGGTACAACTGTTTATAATGAACAGTGCGAGTAATTTCATAAATTATACCTTTCTTTTGTTGACCACTATTCAATATTTATAATAATTTATCACTTTACACATTTGGAAAATCTATAGGACATCAACCCGAGGCACCTAAAACAAACTCAGCCACGAGATCCGGTGTATTGCACCCCTGTTAAATACTTAAATCCGACGCTGCCCACTGTAATAAATTGTACTAAAACTGCACTCAAACGTATAACAATTCTCATTCACACAATATTTCGTCATTATATACCAACAGGAACCGAGCAAGAACTGTCGGAGGGCTGCTCGTCGTCGCTTCCGTGTGCGATAAGATGAATGGAAAAAATCCGATTAACCGATCGTTTTCGGTCGTCGATCTGTGTCCATAAACACACGCCAACTGCACTCGACACCGTATATAAACGTGCGGACAAAAAGGACGACTCGTGCGCCGTTTCGCCACGGACATTATACGGTCAAAAGCGACGCCGTCGATTATATATATTATATTATAATCGTGTAATACACATACCGACAATTTTGTCAAGTCCGGTTTTTTTCCTTCGCACACACACACACACAATTTTAACGTTTATAATTCGATAATAACCCGCAATGCATCAAAGTGCGTATTAATCGGACGACAACGACGCTCGTCGGAGGTAAATCGCGACCGAAACGCACCGATTATGCACGGAACCGTCGCCGCCTCGTATATACCCTCTACAAATAACGTACCCTGTCGCGTTTGTGTGTGCGTGTTCGTACTTGTCTGTGTGTGCACGTGTATGCCCAGAGGTACCGGCTGTGTTGGATTACACACGTTTACGCTTCTAAACGCGGTAGGTACCACCGCCACCGCCGACCCTGTCCTCCGCGGTGGAGTCGGTGGTATGTATATATTCTCGTTTATCGGAACGAATCCCCGTGTGCCCTCCCTCCACCGCCCGCCCACCGGTGTAGTGTACACACGCACACAAGCGCCGCTGCGTGACTTTATATTTCGTAGGTATATATTATAAGGTACCTACCTACCTACCACTGAATACAATATATATTTTTTATATACACTTAACAATAGTATAATATGATCGTTTAATATATATATATTATTATACATTGTGTGTGTGTGTGTGTGTAACTCTTGTAGATCCGCGATATACGGATTACACGTCGCCGGCCGTCGCTGAAATAGTTTTTTTTAAATTTTATTTGAATTTGTCACGCTGACCAAAACGCTGTTCTAATATATATATATATATATATATACATAATATAATATGTGTGTTTAGCTATAAAAAAGACTGATTTATATACTCGTGCACACACACACATAATGTCTGTCGTTATTACTTATTATAATTCAAGCGACGGCTTTGCAAATACGAGTTGGAACATATTATACTATGCGTAATTTATTAGGTATATTATTGTAGTGTGGCGTGTGGATACTAGCCGCATATCTATATTGTAGTCTCTGCTGCGATAATAATTAATCCAGGATGTAATTTTAAACACGCAATATGGGTACCCAATAATGTTTTGATTTATACCCTTCACGTTACTCGGGAGACTGACTGCTTGATTTCAGTAGGTATATTATAAAGCTGTTATATTTTAGCTAGCGTGATGTAACGTTACCAAGGTAGATACAATAGGGATGGGGGCGTTAATTTCTAGGTATGGTAGTTAGATAGCTGACCACATTGTGGTCAGACTGTCAGAGGTGCATTGAGGATTAACGAGTGTGTTGGAGGTATTTTTCCACCCCATAGAACTAGAGGTGTGTTGTTATAATAGATATGTGGTAATGTGGTACCTACACAAATTCACTGCAGTTTAGGTGACAGTAACCTTTTAATAATTACAACAAGACTTGCTATACGCTTGAAATTTAACATTTCGCATACAAATTGTAATATTGTATTAGAAATTATTAACCGAATTATATACTGGTGCATTTACATATTATTATCATATAGAACATTAAAATATCAAATATTATTTTAAATTAACCTACTAATCATAAAGTAAAATGTAAGTCTTTACTCTGAGCACTATACAATAAACACTTACTCTAAAATAAATATATAAATAGTTTTAAGAAATATTTAATGACAAATTAAACTTGTTTCAAAAATTCAAAACGTTAATATAATGATATTAATGTGCACCTTCGTCCTACATAATACATACAACTGCGTATGGTACCTAATATTTTTGTATAGTTTTACAACTAAAAGTTACAGCACGTATGAATTATCGAACTATATTATATAGGACCAGCCATCCATCTTTCAATATCATTTTGATTTTTGAATAATAATATTAAATTTTTCTATACATTTTTGGTGGGGTTTAACCGGAAAAAGATAATGACAGATAATCATGATTATTGAGATGACAATGGCATATTATGTATTATATATATAGAAACTCAACAAGACAAGTCAATATACGTTTTTGAATCTATGGGTGAATTAGTAGACTAACTGCAGTGAATAAGATCTTTTTTTAAATGTTTGTTTTTTCAATCGCAGTCATCGCAGGCCAGCCCACCGTGTGCCACTACGTATAATAAAATATCACCACCACTCGGCATATAACTATGGTAGGTATGTGTGTACACGGCGAGAACACGGGCTCAGTCAGTAATTATTTGTGTATATACAAGCGCAGCGAGTGAAAAAGGATATTTTGTTTCGTCCCACTGTTATAATATAATATAATATACTATTTTGTACACTCGAAGAATATATTATACACTGCGCATAATATATATAAATCGATGTACATATAGAGTCGCGTCGCGTGCAATTCGATTAATTTTATTATATAAACTTCTCTTGTTGACTTTGTCGAGTACGGTTATATTGCCGTATAATATATACGTGTACACGCTGAAAGCAAAAAGTTATACGCGGAACACCGCGATAATTCTATATGTAAGTCGAAGAAAAATAAATCCCCGCAAACTCGGTTGAATTTATAAAATATATATGTGCAGTGTAATATAATATAATATGTATGCATGGCGTGCGCGACGGTTTTCGACGATTTCTCCAGTCCTGCGAGTTACAGCTATGTGATGCGATACACGAGTTGGGCAAGACACCCGCTGTTGAAGGGGCGGGCGATGTCGATATATTCAAAATAACTGCGAAGACGAGGCAATATACCAAGCTATAGGCATAGGTATTATCTCGTGAACTCTGTTCGCCAAAAAACGGTCGATATGTTGTTAAAAAACTGATTTTTCGAAAACTATTACATTATACATAATTGAAGGACGGCTATTGTATAAGACAACTCAAAAATTGTAATATGTGCTTTATATACAATACCGGCCCACTGCATTTCTACGATTAGAAATTAACAAATTATAAATTAATTATCCACATTCCGCTAAACCATGTTTGAATAATACAATATTGAATGATATGCATGGAAATTAAAAACAACAGTCAAAATTGAAAAGTATTTAGGTATAATTGTTATCGTTGTTTTACATTATAACAATTTAATTTTTATGGAATTTTGTGTGGGGTGTCCATCGCTCACATGCCCGCTTTGTATCCACGTCTAGATGGTCAAATTGTATTTATTTTATAGTTATTACTTTAATGGAAAATGTCGAACTGTAGGTAATTGGATTAAAAACTGATAAACAGTTTAACTATCAGTCGGGTCTGAAAATGTAGGTACTTCTAGCGTCTAGCCGATAAAAGTTATTTTGAAGTAAGGCTTCTTTCTTGAGGCGTGGGTAGAAAAAAAACGTAACAAAAAATGAAACGAAACATTTGTTTCTTTGTTAATCATTGTAATATGATAAAATTTATACATGTAAAATTATAAAACAAAAATGTCAATTTTCGTTTCCAGCCGTAACTAGATAAATATAACGATTGTCTATATTATTCACAATTTTTTTTATGTGTTCTCTCGCACTACAATTATTATTACATGCCACATTAGTTTATTATAGATAACTTTACCTGGCTAACCTACCCCTAACAATTTCGCGTGGATAATAATATCGACGCGACCATAATATTTCATGATTCTTAACATGAGTATTTAAGACGGCTGCTCGTTTTTTTTTAAATTCCCGACAACCGGTTAATCCATTTAGGTTCTCTAAGAAAAAAACGAAAATGCGATTTCTTACATAACAGCGGTTTCAATTTATATATCGTTCGTCAAAATCTTTGCCACCGCGCCGGCATCGCTGAAACGACATATACTACATCCGCCTAAAATTGGCAGGGCGACAGTATTGTGAGGGGGTTGACCCATGAGGGGGAGGGGGGTCGGAGCATACAGTGTCGTATAAGGAGAACGCGAATATTCGACGAGAGACTTAACGATTTTTACACACGCGACCCGGACGCACGCACCACTGGGTCCGCAGCGGCGGCTGGCTGCAAGATTACCACCGGCGACGACCGTGCATAATCCTTAATCAAAATAGTTTTGCAAATTCCCAAAAGTCCACGCGCCCGCAACCCGCGACGACGACGAAGACGAAGACGATTTCTCTTCGCGATCGCGAATTGGTTAGAGGGGTGGTGGGTGAGCGTCGCGTTACGGTGAAAAACTCGATTATACTAGGATATGCACACACACCCACACACACAAACACATACATTATATACGCCACACCTCTTCACGCTTCCGACGGACTTTGTCAAGAGCGTGGAGGGTACCGCTATATAGGTACATGTGAATATATATATATTATATACTGCACACACGCGAAGAGAAGCGAGTGAGACGACTGCAGGGTCGAGGGACGTGAAATACCTTTACGTTAATTATATATACACCATATAAATATATTTATACACCTATCTAGAAAACGGGGGAGCGCGGGCGCGTTATCGTCATTATAATGTACAGGTTATGGGTATATATATACCAGCGGCGGATTTCGTCGTTTTATTATAATATATATATACAGGGCGATTCTAGTATCGCAACACGCACGCGATATTTCTGACCCGAACCAACCCTATCCCCAATCTGAACCGGCCAGAAAATCAGAGCGAATAATAATATGCTCCTTCTAACTGCCGGGGTTGACACGCGAACGCATTTCATTTGATTAATTAATCACATGAAATTAATTAGATGAAATTATATTTAAAGAGGTGCGGTGGAAGAAGCCGCAAGATGTATATATTATAATTAGGTATTTGCCTGTTAATTTTAATTCTGCTTATATTTAAAAAATATGTATTTAGCATTTGTATGTTTAATATAGAATAATAACAAAGGAATATCATAGAAATAAAATAGGATTGTTGTTAGGTAATTTATAATGTCAACCATATTATATAAAAGTATATGTTACGAACCCCAAATAGTTGGGAGAGAAGGCGAAGGAAAAGAAGATATATTACTTATATGATAATGGGCGAATATGGTAGGATGAAACAAACGCTTCTTTGATTCTATGCACTGCTCATAGTCATAATTTGTTTCTTGGAGATGAATCAGCTGCTCTGACTTTCTTGGTGTAGTCCAAAGTCTAAACTATTATTTTTTCTGCTTCTACCGAAAAATTGTTCATTTTTCTGAAGTTTGTGAATTTTAAATCAATTCATATGGACATACAACCTCGTAAATAATGACTCTGCAGGTGATGGTTATGAGTACTACCCTCGGGTCAGGTCTGCATGTCACAGCGCCGGACGGGGGTGAATTATATCCCACGATAAAAAGTATCACACCACACATATACATAATATATAGTGAATTTAAGACGCATACCTATGGTTAGGTCGCTCACGCGGTGTTATGTATAGTATAGGTGTATAATAATATATAGACCACGATGTAGTTGTGAACGGAGACCGTGGAAACTTAAAAAAAAGGGGAGAAACTCGAACGAAAATCCGGACGAAAGGACTTTGTAAAGTATTCGGCCCGGTCGCGAGATTTGCCATTCAAACGCTGTGCAAGCACACCGCAGCACACACTTATTTGGTATACGGTCTGAAACTTTTCGGTTACGTCCGAATAACCACGGCCAGCCGATTCGATGACGTACAAAATGTATGTGTGTAATATACATCACTCGACGTCACCCAAATACCTGACGTTCACTTGCCGTACACGATCGGAAGATCGCCACTGTAATGCGTAAAACGCGGACCGTCGCACGTGAATAATTAACGTTTTTTACCCCGAAAAGTCATTGCACTATATGGCGCTTAATTAGTTTGGCAATACTAATTATAACAATAATTAAACATTCGAATACCGGATACACACGTGTAGACTACCCTTCGACGATTTATCTGTGCATGGCCAATGATGTTGCTACACGATGTGATCTGCACGTGGGCAGGGCCGTATTTACAATTTTGCCGCCGCGGGTGCACAAAATTTTTTTCCGCCTTTTATGGACACATTTTAATATTTTACCAAAAAAAAAAAACGTTTAATTCGTAAATTATCCCTAAATATCCCTAATACCTAAAAATTATCATCAATGAGTGCCCCGCCGGCCGCCCCCTAAAATTTGTCGCTGGGAGCACGTGTACCCCGTTGCCCCTACCCAAATACGGCCCTGCACGTGGGAAACATAATATCAAGTAAAATTTTCGATTTTCTCCTCATAATCTGATACTATTATGATAGTATATTTTTGTTCGAGATATTATAATATTATAGCGGTTTCTAACATTTTATTTTTTTTTTCAAGAAAAATAATAAATTTAGAAAATATTAATATATTTTATAATAATAAAAAATACTTAATGTAGAATTACGAGTAGGTAGTCGCCAGTCGGTACAATATGTTATTTTATAATATACAAACGTTTATGGTTATATACCTACCTTGTTAAAATGTGTATTAATTATTAATTGTTATGTTATACTATCCCCCCTCCTAAAAAAAAAAAATAGTACCAACTAGATTCATTTTGCTTAAAGTACCTAATCATCCTCGTTATTGAAGGTTAAAGATCCAAAAGTTTATGATAAACAAACAAAAATGTAGGAACATATTATCATTGAAAAACCAATACTTCGTTGCTCCGCATAGAATCGAATACAAGAGAAATGTTGACAAACTTGTATTGAACTGAAATATTTATGTCATGGAAAAAAATATTTAAATTAATTATAATTCATATTTTACAATACAAATGAAATAACCTGTAAAACCATTTTCCATCTACTGTTTAATACACTATATTTGATTATTAACTTATTTCCAAATGTATAACGAATTATATTTACTGAATTATTCAGTCACCTACCTATATATAATTACACGGGACTAAAATTATAAATATTATACGCCTATAGTACCGGATTTTTAATTTTCAATTTTGAATGATATATACTGGATTTAGAAATCTGGAATTGGAAAAAAATTTTTAATATATTGTGAAGAAAACTTAAACGGATATAATATAGTTACACAATAATATTATTATGTAATTTATTCTCATTATTTTAATTTTAACCACAATGATTATCTAGAAAGAATAAGTTACAGGCCATTGCTGAATTTTACAGGTTGTTTTAAAATAACAATAAGGGCATATTTTTACAGTTTCTCAAAATTATTATCAGACCACCGGGAAACTTGAGTAAAAAACGCGACGATCCTGTATGCAATATACTATGAAGGACATCTGACTGCATCCAAGTCAGGCCACTTTACTTGCAGTTATATATAAACCAATACTGACCGGACCGAACAAACAATGCACACACACACACACACACACACACACACACACACACACACACACACACACTCACAATATCTTTGGTTTGTAAGCAGTATAGCCGCACGAGAGAGGCGTAAGCGCGGATTACGACGCCGTCTAATCTTCGGGCCGCCGGTTTTGATTGTTTCCCCGTTTTTATCAGGACGGACATAACAGCGAACGTTCGGCGGACGGATGAACGGAAACAATTCCAATTTCGTCGAGATTTTTCTCACCGCAGGAAAACCCGCGAAAGATAACGAACATTCGGACGGATTAATATCGCCCCTCTCGTTATTCAGACGCTTTTGTTGCGCGCCCGGCGATCGTTAAATTAGTTTTAGTTTTTAATTTTTCCGCCCAAATAAAATACGCTCGTCCTCATATCGACCGGTCACTAATATACTATACACCGTAATAATAATATTATACCGGAACCGGGCTGAACATATTATATATCATTATTGTGTGGTGAACCGATTCTCACGTTGCCCCATAATATTATGCCGAGTAGAGTTAAATATTATTCGTATATCGGCCCATACGAAATAAAATCGCACTCACACAATTCAACTACGACTATATATTATCATAATATATTATGGACGCATCAAACGAACTGTCTCGTTTTCCCAAACAACCACTCGTCATGCATAATACCATCTACATTTTTTTGACATGAAATTTGGGAACTTTGAAAAATGTATACATGCTTTTTTGCGGACCGGATGCGAATTCAGAATAAAATTTTTTTTTTTTGAAGGTGCTGCACTTATATTTACGTCGATCTCAAAACAAAGTAAATAGTAATAACCACAATATCTCACACAAGACACGAAGTTGAATCAAGCTGACAGTTATTTTTTTTAAGTTTATAAGGTAGATAATGTATTATGTACATAATAATATTTCGAACCTACTTTGTCTTTAATGAGAACAATATATTATAACCGTATATATAATAATAATTGAAAATATTATGCGAACACCTGGAAATTTTAAATAAAGAGGCAATATTTAATTAATTTGATAACATTATAAATAAAAAATAATATATTTAAATAAAATCATTATTTAAGTAGGTATAGGTGCACAAAGAAGGCAAATTATCAATATTGTAATAGCTATGAAATAACATATATTTTTGTCAATATTGTTGCCTGTTAGGTGTTGGTATAATATTTTAAAAAAGTTACACTAAATATTATATAATATGTACTATAGGTATATAGGCTAAGAATTGGTCACTCACTCCCATCATGATGATTTTAAATGGTTATCGATGTGAAAGACTGAACCTCCATTAAATTTGATATTTCAAAACATGAAATTTCGAATGTACAAATTACAATTAAATACGTCCAAATTTCATAAAAGTGAGAAAGGAATTTCAGATTCTAGACAATCTTTATGATAAATTAGATCATTTTTATATGACAATAAAATAATTTCTTATTTATAGTAAATTTATTTAAATAATAAACTAATATAATATAAATCTTTTTTTATATATATAATGTATATTCTTAATTATAATATTTGAATTAAATCGAACAATTCAGATTTTCTAAAAAAAAGTTAAAAATTTGAATGTAAGCGAATAACTTAAATAAACTAACATTAAATAGCAATATATATAATTAACATATAAGATAATAAGAAATAGATATTCAAATAATAATAAAAAAAAAAATGTTTAAACCTTAAATCGTTCCACAGATGGGATGAGAGTTGAAGTCATACAGACGCACGGCACTCGCCGGCCGTTATTCCAAATACAAACAAATTACTAAAAAAATAATTTAAAATGTATTAAATAACCAACATAGTATAATATTATTTGATGTTGATTGCTTCAACATTTCTGTCATAATAGATAAACTTTTCTAATTACAAAAACATTTCGAAATATACTAATTTAATTTTTCGCAATAGTAGGTACATATATAATATGTATATAAATATATATATGTTGTGGTACCAAATTTAAATATTAAGTTGTATCTTAATAAATAATTAACAGAATATAATTTAATTTAAATAAACTACTAGTTAATTGAAATCGAAATATAAGACAATTTGTTTAGTCCAAATGTTTATAATTTTTAGTTTTTTTTCTGAATAGTCCGTAAAACATTACCTACTAATTATTATTATTATAATCACTCATACGGTGAATCGCACACATGTACATTATACATTTGATTATTTGAAACATTTTGATTATTTATTTAAAAAAAAAAAAATATTATCTAAATCTCATATACGTATACATATAGCAATTGCAGATGGAATATATGAGGACGTATAGAAATCAATAATCATCATTGCCGACAATTGACTATGTGAAAGATGTACAAAAAGGCTAACGTTGTATAAATTAATTATTTTCATCCCCATAAGGGATGATAATTATTATCCATTATTATAAATGGATAATTTACTCTGCTATTCACCGAAACCTGATTCCCTGACATCCCGATTTGAACAACATATTTAACTGTAATAATATTGAAAATTTTTCCAGAGTCCGGAACACCTTGACAGCGATAACTTAAAGTTCAATGTTTAAAATGATTTCCCTTGTTATAGTTGTGATTTTCTACAGTCATACTTTACGTATGGCCATTAAAGTTTAGTACAATTTCAGAACATTTATTCTTAAATTTGTTTGTTAAATATTAATGATAGATACTGTTAGAAAGTTATTTCGTAATTGAGTTAATATAATATGTTTATTTTTATTTTGGGCAATTAATATAGTGTTTAAACAATGTCACACAAATATTCCCTCTAAACGAAAATTTATTCCGTTTTTCACGTTAGTAATGTAGTGTACTTATTTTTAGCACTTTTATTGTTAATTTGTTAAACTGCAATAAAAAGTGGATAATCGGAAAAACGTTATTTTTTACCTATAAAAATTAAATTAACAGATAAAAATAATTGTACTGGGAAAAAAAGTAGTGGAATGTGTACCGGAAAATCAACCAAATTACTTTATCAGACCATTATACTTTTCTCATTTGACAATTTGTATTTTTCAATGTAAAGTAGTTTTAAATCGATTTATTATAACATTTCGCATACTAATGACAACAAAATATGTCACCTTGGCACAAAATAAACATTTTTAATTGCTCGAAGTGTGGGTTAAATTGTTTTATCGTAATTTGTAACATTATATTATATTAATATTAATATTATTTCTATATTATACATTTTCTTTATTTGGATACAATTAAAATGTAAGTACCTAATAATTATAAACAGATTAAATGTTTTGATGAATAATGATGATTGTATCATAATGACCACTATAGTATATAATATAGAAATATAACAACAGATTTTTGTGGCCATTTGGTGGTTTCCTGTACTAATGACAAAACCGAAAAATATATATAATAAAAACTTATTATAATAGTTCATTTTTGACACTATTTGAAACTACTGGACAAATTATATTGATCCAACGAATCGACTACCGAGTACGTACTCTAATAAGTTTTTAAAACCGAAAAATGTGCAAAATTAAACAATATTATACTGCAGCTGGCTGTTGGACTATTCGTGACACTAATCATAGTTCAATCATCGTTACACTAAAGGTTCAGTAAAGATACGTAGTAGATATTAGACACGAATACAATCCAAACGATCGATTTATGGTCGTTACCAGTTACCGCAAATGGCTGAAAATTATTTTACCTCTATGCGCGGTGGAGTTGGTTCAATTTCGTAAGGGGAGGGGACGGTACGATTTAAGTGGTGTTGATCTCGAGTTAAAATGGGTTATGAAAACATTGAACTTAAATATATATTATATTGTTTTACGATAGGATCGATGTGGTAAGTATATTGGATGTTTTATGCGACACGTTCCGGAACGCTAACGAGCACTGAAATTTCAATAATTTCGTCGGTCGGTCATTTACGTCGCTTTCGGTCATTCAGTGGTCTTTAATCTTGGATCTCGACTCGTTGTTGGGCCACGTAAGTTTCAGAATTGGGTAAAAAATTGCGATATTTTTTATTGGAATTTATATTCGTTTCCATAAAAAAATAATTTATTTGTTTTCACCAAAAATTACCATACCTCCGAATTTTGTTAACTTTTTTTTCATATGAATAGACTATTTTACAATGTACCCAGAAGCCTCCATTGACTTCCAATAATTTAATTTAAATATTTTTTTTTATCATGATATATGAGACCATTTTTTTTAAAAATAATTTAATTTAATTTCTATCTCATTTTTGGATACAATTTTTTGAAATTCCCATACAATCGATACATTTGTTCATTATACTCTTATGGAGACGATTGATAGAAGCCAAAGCGCGGCAGTTATTTCGTGTGTTACACTTTTAAACACTGAGGTTTAAAAACACTCGCGCGGTTTCCAATATTCTACGTGTACTCGTATGCGACGGAAACTGCATTTGTTTGTGATTTTGGCGTGTGACAATTATTTTTCAACCCACAAGCGTGAAAATATTTTGGTCAGTTCTGAATAGTCCTTGGCCCGATCTCTGCAGCGAGCATGGTATAGTCCCCCCCCTCCTCCACCAAACATCTTAGACCCATAGTTGCAGCGCCATTGAATACAACTGTAGTGCACATATAGGAGTCAATGTGTTGAATATACGCGGTTAGGTTAAACGCGGGCGATAAATCGATTAAGACCAGCGTTCTGCGACGGAAACATAATACGCGTAGTGCCGCCTAAACGTACCGCATAATATATTATTATAATAACGTTACGACGACCATAGCCCGCTGTAGTGCACTCCGCGGCGGCCTTTCCACCATCCCTCGCCGACACCGCGGGCTGCTGCACGCTGCACACACACGTAACGTCGGCGATATAATAATAATAACGATAATAATATATAGAACAGGCGGCGGCACGAGAGGTATATAAAATATATTATAGGTAGGAGGTATGATATATATGTAAAATATAATATACGGATGAAAAACGCGTTTCGTCCGGCCGAGGCGATTCATACGTCAATCACTGTTGTTTCGCGCGTAATTGCCCGCACGGACAGGCGGCGGCGGCGGACCAAGAACAATGCGAGTATACTTATATTTATATATAATATGTGTATGTACGTACGTGCGGGGGGGGGGACTCGCGGGAGAGTGAGATAAAACGAGATTGATTGGTATGTGTGTGCTCGGGACAGTGCGTGCGTGCGCGCGTGTACTTTTGCTATACCGCGACCATGTCGATAATAATATAACGAAAATAATTGTCCGTTTTTGTAATACAAGCAGTGTTGTACGACGCGCATGATATATTATTATTATTATTATCATTACTATTATCATTATTATTCGTGTATTTATGTGCGCCCGCGATAATATTACAGCGCACAATGCGCCCCGCGTTCTCGAATTACTAGTCCTCGGCCGGACGGCTCAACAACAATAATAATTACAATACATCGGCGGCGCCTTTGCAGCGTACGCCGCCGAAACGGTCGCGCCCGCTCGCTTCGCTCGCACACAACCCGAAACGTCCCATTATCCCGATTTCGTTCCCATTTTTATCCCTTAGGCCCCTACGTAGGCGCGAGCGTGTTATATGTACATACGAGTATTGTGTGTGTGTGTGTGTGTGTGTGTATGTGTGGCAGCGACGACTACGACGACGAAAGGATCCTTTGAAATCTCACCCTCAACCCTCTCGTCGCATACAATGCCGACGGACGATGACGAGCGCCTCGCACGCGTTATAATATATTATACCGCGATCGACCTGTTGCGACTTTTGCCATTCGATTCCAATGTACCGTGGTTGTTAGTGGGTAGGAGGGGTGAGGTGGTTATGGGGGGGGGATGGAAAACGGGCCGGTCCATCGCGATTAATTTTTACCGTCCATTGTACGTAAGTATATACATATAATAATATGCTATGCAGTCGACACGAATGCGAAGAAAAAAAAAGTGTACACTGTGTGCGTATTATGTATAATATGAAAGGAAGAGTGGAATCGTGTCCAAGTCGAAAAATGTGCAGGGCAAAGAGATTCTCCGCTGATGAAACCGAAATCATCCGGTGATAACAATAACAAACCCTCGTAAAAAAAAAACAAACACTGCTGAGAAAAGGAATTGAGAAACATAATATTATTATATAGTGAGGAATGTGAAAACGAACTGCAAATAAGGAAGCTATTCAGCCGTTAATATAGGTACGCGTATCTAATTCAGTAATGGCATTCCATAATTAATTACACGTTAATCTATTGTGGATATAAGTGCCTAAAATGAATTAATTTGTTTTTATAATACTGCTTGTTCCTGAATATACGCAGTACAAATATTATTAACCAAAAACATTTAGGTCACCGGTATAAGATAAGTACTGCATATAATATAATACTCGCACAACGATGGGTATATTCAACGCGTGTTTATTTCACACAGTGTTTACCTGTGTCGTCGATCGTTCGGTTCGGCGGCGGAGCAGACGACAAATGAAGAAAAAAAAATACACGAAAAAAATTTGAAACGGAAATACGAGCAGACCTATCGTGTACAATAGATACACAGCGCGTGCATATATGCGTCTGTGCCAGTAATAATAATAGTAATAAAATAATACTATGTGCAGCGTACATCACAGGTAGCCGTGTCGACGTCTCCAAATTTACGATCGTCAAGCCAGCAGCATTGTGCAAAAAACCGCACATTATTATTGTTATTACTATTGTCACTGCGCCATTATAACGTGTATATTATTATTATATAAATATACCTATAATATGATTGAGATATTTTATTGAAATGGTTTTTTTTCTTTTCCCTGAAAGAAACTCGCAGTGCATTAACGGATCACGATCGTCGACGATACTATATGGCTGGAACAACAATGAGCGGGACGTGCTATAACGATTATAATACCGTCTACCATCTTGGTAGGTATATTAAATGTACAATATTAAATATATCTTATTCGTGATGGGAAGTGAGGTTGACGAAAAAAAAAGAAATAGGTATAATGCCGAACGCAAATAATGTCGCTCTGAAAAGTACTACAAATAGTCCGGTCCCGGACGTAGTAGGTACCTACTGCTGTGATGACCTCGCGTGAGTTCTGTTAACGGTATAAAAGAATTTGGAGTCGCAGAAGGCAGAAATGTATAACAATATATTATAATATAAAATGTATACATTATATTATTATACAGTGGTCTCCGATAATGTCGTCTGGCGAACATACGCTTCTTTCAAACGGTTCCGTTGTGTCAATACAAGACCGTTTCACTGTGATCGAAATGTAAAAGGAAATAATATTATTATTATTGTTGAACGTTCGCAGCAGTTGAGAAAAACAATTTTTTTTCTATTTTCGTTTACCCATACGACCCATACGGTACATGATGTACCGTTTACCAATATAACATAATATATAATAAACATATTAACATCGGCGTAACTTGTACCTACTATACTATATATACTACCTACAGTGGCGTGGAGGACTATACATTTTCCAGAGGTATGCCTCATATTACAAATATCCCAAGTACTAATGCATAATTATGTATTAATATAATATAACTAATTAAATTTCAGATCGTTATTGACTACGTATTGAGTTTATCATATTACATTTACTCTGGAACCCACCGGCTACCACCCACCCCTCTATTTAAGAAAAATCCGTTCACCACGTCATATTGCTGTACTATACTAGTATTTATAATCAATGCTTGACCATGTACTTTCTTTACGGGGGAGGGAGGTAATATATATATAGTATATATATATAGTTTTTAAATAATATATGATTTTTTTTTAGATATTCATAATATTATTATTCAAGTGAAGAATTAGATAGGTATATATTTATGTATTTATATTAATAAATTTATAGAAAACAACTAAAATAATTTAAAATCCACTTGGATCGTTTAATACATGCGATCGGTTCCTCACCATCTGGCGTCTGTAAAATTGCCTGATTAATATATTTTAATACGTTTTAACATAATATGAAAAAAAAATATTCATTACCTAAGTGAATATTAGTGGAGGATAACTTCTATTTATATCGTTAATCGTAATTATTAAAATATTATTATATGATCTGAAACACTATAACCATTTAAACCTTAAAACTGTATGGAATAAAATACCAAGCGGGCAACGGCATATTTACCTCCCCTCCACAACTGATGCGGACTCCCATGGTCTTGGAATATTACACTGGATAATATATTACATGCAGGGTCATAAAGAATTTTTAAGAACAGATTCAGTGACGTCGAACCCTAAATTTTTTTGTGTAATAAAATCTAAATTTTTTCCCCGTCACCCACCCTATAACTTTCCAGTTATCTTAATTTAAGAAGTGAAACTATCGCGTCTCATGATATATATAATTCGGCGCCACTGGACATCTGTACTCATATAATATGTATAAGTGGCCAGGTGGCCTGTATTATAGAGGTATAAATGTATTAGAAATAAAAACCATACACGCCAACAACCTGCCTTGATCTGTAGGTAGTGATTATATTATAATATAATATAATATTATCCTATAGCTGCAACACTTTATTGGACGACTGTGCTCCTCGTAATATTGTCGTCAACGTATTATATATTTTTGTTTAATTATTTTAAAGCCGTTACCGTTTATTCCTTTGATGTTGATCCGAAACCGTTTAATTTATGGTCGTCGAGAATTTTAAAAGCATAGGTACCTATACGAAAAGCTACGTAAACGCGATACCGTCGCCTCTCGATATTTCAGTGAACCGAAGCCGGTTAATTGGTGGTATTCGAATTAATGAAAGTGTTAACGTGTTTATAGTGATAGGACTCGGCTTTTCTCGATGTATATTTTTTGTTTATAGACGGAACTTCCCCATAAACGGGTTTTCAACGAATCGCATCGGTATGGAACAGAACACGGGACCGGCCGTTAATCAGATATCACAATATAGGTAATACGATTAGAATATTCAGTTCGAATATTATATTTTTATTCAGTTTTGTGGGACTTTCAAATCATTGGAGCCGGATCACCTTATATGCTCATCAATATGGCTTATATTTATATATTATTGTAGTTTATGAATTAATTTTAGTAAGAACCACTTTTACCACAAGCCTATATTTTAAGGCGAGCGGGGATCTTAATAAAATACAATAATTAATGCGCAATACACAATACAATTAAAAAATAAATAAATAATACCTAAGTGTTATATTTATACAGCTTAATTCAAAACTTAATGCATTACCTACAGAATATAATTTTTTTTTAAATAATTGTACCTATTTTGTAAAACAAATATTTAATTATTTAGAAAATTAGATTGAATGGATATTAGACGGAAATAAATGATAATTAATGCATTTTTCTTGTAAACAGAAAATAACGTACTACACACATAACCATGTACTCATAATGTGTGTAGTAATAATACACGCAATTTTCGAAATGTCCATAAAACAGTTGTTAATTTAGCTACAAACAGTTAATTTTTGTTCATCTCAAATCTTAATATGTACGTCTTAAAAGACAAATCAGATTATTATTGTTCATAAAAAGTAGTATAATATAAATAAACTAACTGTAAACAATAAATACGGTTCAACGTTGAACGGAAATCATTTTAAAAAATAGCAGCCAACATTATTATTATATCAACGTTTTTACGTAAACCACAGATAATAACGACTATTGGGCAACGTAAACATCACTCGTTCTCGGCAGTAGGACATAAGTAAATTCCATTTTCATAGACTATATCGTGAAATATTATTAATTACGAACGAGGTAAGGATTTGTAATGCTGAGCTCAAAATATTTAAATTGAACTTAAAATGTCCCTATGCCAGTAACCCTTATTACACACGCCTAGGCCACTGCATCTAAGTACTCGCTTAAATTAGGTCCTATATAATATAATATGTCATGGTGAAGTGGATATTTGGGGAAAAAACGTAATAACCTGCACAACGACTAAATTACGCGGTCGCCGTTCTGCGGTTTTTGATTTCGCAGTAGTCGCTGATTGGAAGACAAGTCGTATATTGCAAATTGAAATGTTTAACCCGTCGGAATATACCTATTACTATAACTTTAATGATCGGACTTGAAGCAAATGTAATTATTTTCCACTGTTAAAAAATGTAGATCCGTACCGTGGGTGTGCACAATGTATTTTTGGTAATGATATACTGATTAGTTAAATGATATTTTATTTTGCATTGTTTTTCATTTATTGACGAACTTAACTTTTTTGCGTACGCTTCAAATTTTTAAAATGTATTTTTGTAGCAAACGTTAATAAAATCGTTGTTAAAAAAATTTTATTTTAAGTTGTATCAAAACCAGCATATTACAAGTAAAGGTAAATAATATTATTATAGAGTCAGACAGTGTCGAAGTGTGTAGATAATATGCAATACTCGCCAGTCGCCAATATAATAATGAATATAGATAATAAGAATATAATGATATTCTTATTATATATCCGATGATTATTATCTTCCTTTTGTACCTATCTACAAATAATTAAAGAGCCGTCATACGTTTTCTATTTTAGTTTTCGTTTACCCGTTTACCGTGTCTTGTGTGTGGAGTGGTTTTTTGTGTTTACCCTCCCCCCTCCCCCATTTATATTTCACCCCATGGTAAATGTATTATTTAAATACGAAACATATAAAAACTTGGTTTAAATTATACTTAGCCCCCCTCCATTTCATAATCCTGGCTACGTCACTGCATGTGCGAATACATTGTGAAAATACTATTCTTGTGTCTTGTGTTCGGTTAGTTCAAAATACTAAATGTTTACTTCAAATCAATAAAAAAAATATCATTTCTTATTTAGGTAATCGGCTGGTAATTGGTATAGCAATCATCGATTGGCCCTGTGTGAAATGGAGGTTTACTTGTATATTTCGGGGCCGATTATAGATTATAATTAACGTTGAGATTTAAAAATCTAAACTATTTTTAAATATTCCAGGAAGTGCGATGAGTATTATTATAATATGGTCTAGTCTACGCCGTACAGCACGTCAATGTGTTTTAGTTGCAGACTGCAGTGACCAGTGAGTCTCCTTTATTTTGTATACACCGTTATCGGCTATGGAAATAAAACATTTTATTTTTTTTATTTTTCATGTTCGTCTGGTAATTCGGGATTCTAGGGATGTATGATATACATAATATTATTTAAGACAGACATTTTTTTCGCGAAATCGATTTGAAGATAATAATATACACGACCCTCTACAATAATATATCGGACCGAAAGACTGAAGCACGCGTATTATACTTCGGTTTGAATTTTTTTTTCGGTGCCTCCGCCTGTTGAAAATTCCTATAAACGTCTCACCCACCGGCCCCGTCTTGTATGTTATGGTGAGGGGGAACCGACGGATGTACACACATTACAATATAATAGGTATATATACACAAGCGTATCATTATAATTGGCTTGACCCGCGACCTTACCAGCCTCTCTCACACACACACGCACACACTCGCACACACACTCACACACACTGCCGTATTTATGGATGCGTTTCCGTGTATAATATAACAATATATATGTATAATATGTACATTATACGTATATGCGCTTTTTGCGACCGCGGAACGCGCGAATCCGAGTTTAAAATTTATACACATCGCCCCTTCCAAGCACCCCTTCGCCAATAAACGCCCACGCACTTGTATATTATATTATATAGTCGTCGTCTTCGTCGTTTATACACACACACACACTCAATTTCGCTAGAGTATTATATTATTATGGTGAGCGTGTTTATACATATATGCGTACTATAATATGTATAATATAATATAGTTAATTGCGATAAATCAAGTCGCGGCCGCCGTCGCCGCGGTGGTGTGCATATATATATATATACATGGCGCATTATATATGCAGTATATTATATTATATATATATATATATATATATTTATATGGGAAGAGGAGGAGCACCGCAATTATATTATACGGAGAGAAAATTATATACCACGCCTTATGCATATACATATATCATCATAACGAACGATAATACTATATGAATATTCATCGCGTCCATATTATAATGTTTGTGCAGCGTGTGCGTGATATTAGGCATAATATATGCATGTGTAGTGCGTACCCGAGTCGGAGAGACGATAGTTTACATCTACCGCGGTGGTCGTCTCTTCGCTAGGGCCCTCGGCTCGGTAGTCCTGCAGAAACACTGTACTGCTGCTATTATAATACTGTATTGGAGTTTGATTTTTGGATTTCAGCAGTCTATCTTATAGAGGAAAAATCTAAACGGATTATAATAGCAAAACACAAAATTGTTGAACTGATGATTGGATGAATATAATATCTCCATGTATAGATCCTAATTTTATAAAAATCATTGGACGTAGTAAATAGTCGAACTTAGATTAAATTATACAGTTTTATTTCAGAACAACAGAAATATAGGTACACGTCATAATATAGTAAACGAAAATGCCATATTATATATATCAAAATAATAATTTTAGTATAATGTTTTTTTGCATTATTTTAAAGTTTCCGCGGATTTCAGTCACCCTGAAAACCTACTAAATTATCACGTCATACTACATGACCTCCATAACTTTTTCAAGAGGAGTGTTGTCTGGCATAGTAAAATGTACTAGTAAGTTGTAGTAAAAGTGGAATCATATTAATACTTTAAGTTGTTGTCTGCGAGTGCGATACAGACATACAGTACTATTTATAATATTATTAAAAAATTTACGTCAATTATAGTCCCCCTTCATACCGAAATCGGCCACACCATTGATCATCACATGTATATAAGTAGGTACTTCGGATTCCGCAGCAGATACGTCGTTGGTACAATAATATCATCTATTGGCAGTGTTCGGATTAGATAAGTATTTTTTTTATCTAGATAAAGATAAAGATAATACAACTCAAATGTATCTAGATAGAGATGAACGATAACTTAACTCATATTTATCTAGATAAAAAAAAAGATACAATTATTTTTTAAATGGTTATAAATTTTGGTATATTTTAGTTGGGCACTAGGAACATAATAATAATAATGATATAAATAAAAATAATTACATTATTTATAAACCATAAACTTTGTTTGAGAATCTGTATAAATATTTAAAAATATAGTACAATTTCGCGATTTTTATCAATAAAAAAATGTATCTAGATGAATTTATTTCGATTAGTAAAAAAATGATCTAAGATGAACGCTTAGATACCTTGTAACTATTTATCTAGATAAGATAAAAGATGAACAAATAATTATCTAGATATTCATCTAGATAAATTTATCCTGATAAGTCCGAACACTGTCTATTGGTCTCCATATGGAATGGTCGTGACGACCTCTTTCCCTTTTTTTTTTAGTTTTAACTGTTTTAAGTTTTATATTCATGAACCACTGCTTGAAACGCATTGCTATAGGGTTGTGAATTACTTGTTAAATTAATTGTTTAGCTTATATTGTATGACATAGTTTTCTTACAGGCTACAACAAAGTTTGAATTATGAAACAATGAATTCAATTTTGGAACATTTTTGTATATTTTAGATTTATTAGGAAGTTTTCTTTAATTGTATGGGGTTTTTCTCATATTAAATAAACTATTATTTTTTGTGTATTTTAAAGTTTTTAAGCACTTGCCTAAATAAATTTAAACCTTTTTATTATTTTATTCTTTGTTAATTTAATATGAACATAAAAATATGGTTAAGTAAGATTTGATATAAATACAATTTTAAAAATTTTCCATACCTACTTATAAAATGCATATGTTTTTGCAATTTGTTAAGTGTGCATTACAGTTGTAAGTGAATTTTAAACTGCATTTTTTTGGAATATAAATGTATTTTTTTAACGTTTGATGATGCTTAATTCACATCCGTCAGCCCCAACAATAACTATTGTGGGCGGGAGGAGGAGGGGTTGATAGATTATAATAATTAAAATAGTAACCTAACCTGACCTGCAGTAATAACCTCGGTTTGTGGTCTGGCCCTCGTATACTTCATAATATGTCACGGCATTATTTATTATACGCTCTGTATTTTCTGGGGTCTTTGGATTGGTAGTGCAGTACCTACCTATTAATTTCAGTCAGTCTGCACTGAGGGCGTGCAAACTATAACGAAACAACGACGATAACGATGTTATAATAATAATTATTATCGTATTATGATAATAATAGTAAAAATATACAATCAACGGTAGTTATATTATGGTGGGAGGTTTGGCGTGATCGATGAACGAAAAACAAAAAAATCGGTTTCTTTATTTTTATAATAATAAAATATTATATTTCATACGTTTCTCGGTGGTTAATTCGCAAGGTTATAATATGTACCTATATTATATTATTATTTACCGCACTCGGTTGTATTGTGTGTCGGGCCGCGGCGTGCGTCCTCGAGGACGGGTAATTTATACGAGAAGCGCGTTCGTTTGATTGTAAAAAAAACCTAATAAAAAACAATCGAACGCGCGTCGTTGTCATAATAATATAATACGCCTAGCATTTGCGGTCTGCACCTCTTCAATAAATATACATACGCACGTATTATTGTCAGTTGTAACGATGACGATACTACTACGAGTTCGATAATAATATAATATCGACCAAGGCTCTCGGGACGTTGTCCGCGTTTATTTAATAAATATACCGAGTGGATATGTCATATATATTCAGGAAATGGAAGCGTGCAGTTTAAAAATTAAAACTATATTACCCGAAAACAATTGAAACGATTTTCTGACGTGAAATATAAAAATTAGAAAGTGACATTTCATGCAATGTAGTACATTCTATTTTAATGTATAAATGTCCTTTTAAACTAAAAATATCTATACTTTTTAATATGTAAAATCTAATATGTAAAATTTTATTTCTAGCATTACCTATACAACTTGTAGGTAAGTTTTGGCCATCACCCCTAATTATGTTAATATAATATAATTAATGTTAATATTATTACTATTATGTGGAGGAAGAGCTGGCCTTGTAGTTTTGATTTTGCAAGGGATAGCGTTGCGTACCAATTTAAAAAAATAGCCTTGCAAATTTATGCTAATTTCTCGTAGGGTAGTGTACAGGAAAATTAAGTTTGAGATAATAGAAAATATATAAAACATTTCTAGATTTTCGCAATACCTCGATAGCTTGAAAAAAATTACGTCTTTCAACAACTATAGGAACAAATTAAGGATAACTATATAGATACAATTTATAATCCGAGATTATATGGAAAATAAATTAAAATACACATATTTTAAAAATCATCATAGAATATAATATTACCTATTTATAATTTTAAATAGTTATTTGTTTTCAGTCGTCAGTTTGGTACGCAATTGATCCACACTGTACATAAATCATTATATTATATATTATATAATAATAAGTGCCATGTGGTACCTACGTAAAAAAAAAGTTTGAACATTTCTGATTTGTTCCACGTATTCGTAGCAGTATAAACCATAACTTACTATAACTATTATTTATGTATATTGTTCAGAATTCAGATTATTAAAATTTTTTTAGACTATGTTTTTGCGTCGAAACAGCCACGTACAGACCAATATTGTCATTTTTGGATTTGTACGTGGGTCACGCATTCCCATAATTATTTTTCAAAATATTTACGTACTTAACTAAAAATTCAAAAAAATTATAATTTAGTCTGTGCATTAGAATATTTATAGTTTACACTAAGAATTAAAAAAAATGTATTTAAAATAGATGTAGGCTAATATTGGATCTTGTGTTCATTATGCTTTATACATTTTAAAAATTATAAATATTGGTAGATTAATATATAATATATATATATATATATTAATATACACTAAAATTGTCCAATCAGTATAGCGGATAGCCCACTTATTCCACAAACATATTAACATGGAACTATTATCCTTAGTAATTAGTATACAAAGTTAAATACCTAACTCAAAAACGGCTCGTTTGAATTTTTATTCAACATTTTCAGAAAAATTATCCGCCAAATAATTTAGATACGAAATTGGGGTTTTCCTTATTTGTAAATAAAAAGTTTGTATCTACACAGGAGTACAGGGCACTCTTTAAGTATCACGATAAATCTCAAAAATTGCAGAAAATATTGTATTTTATAGTTTATTTAAAAAAATTCAAAAATCAAATTTTGAATAACTGCATTAATATTAAGGAAATAAGGGGGTGAGCATGCTTGTTGAATCATTATATTACACTCTGTACCCATAGTATATTAAATGGCTTAAACCATTTTCAGACCGTAGGTAGATGCGGTTTTCGTTAAAAAAAAAAAAACTACGTAGAGTCGATGCACCATTGGCGAAATATATATAATAAAAGAAGCGATTGACCACGGGTGTCCTGTCGTAGTCGGCAAATATGATTATATATATATGCTACTATGGCACAATTGCGGTTGTTTGTGAATAGAAATTGACTCCATTATATTATTTTTGGATGGTGTATGTGCTTAAAAAAAATGCGATTTCCTGTGCGGCCATGTTATATTATGTTTTCTTGGAAATACGTTATAATCATATTGACTATTGAAAATTAAAATGTCTATATTTTATTGTCGCATTAAAACCGTTTCAAATTTCACGGTCAGGCCTTTATTATAACTACGTTATATTATATATGTTATATTCGAGCCTCGTCGAGGAGACAAAACGAAAAGAGAAAACTACTATTCATATGATCTATAAATAGTTTAAGTTAGTATTTATTATTTAGTTATAATACAATATAAATTGAATAGCCTGCGGCTACAGTAAGCCATTAATCATCATATACTTAATTATATTTTTACAATTCGGACACACGGGTGGTATAAAATGTCGGACGTAGCTGTCACCGTATATTATGTTCGGCCATCTCAATAATTTATAGATAATATATATTAAATATCATTGTCATTGCAGAGTTCGGTTATAGTATATGGAATTCTATTTCTGTCCTTTTGAGTCTTGTATGCAAGGTATATGACGTATCCGGTGTGCCAAACATTACAATATATTGTTGAACCTTAGTTATATATATGTTACGTTATAAAATAATATTATTAAATGTGTCGGACTAGAAGAGGAAATAATAACAGAGCCGATGTTTTTTCTGGGTATTATATTGTACCGATCAACTTGACGCAGAGGCGAGCTCACTATATTATCAACATATTATGTAAAAAGAAATGTAGAACCTTACCTCCCAGTCCACTCACATTTAGTTGTGTACCTGAAATGGTAGGGGTGGGTGGTGTAAAATTACTTTGATACACCTATACCTAGTTCTTGACACTTATATATAATAATATAATTTTGTAATATTTTATTATTTTAATGTATAATGTAAAATACTTTTAGGTTTACGAAAGTTAAACGGATTTATTTTCATAATCTTATACGACATATTGGTTACCTATTGTGAAACAGCATCAACACCGCCTACACTTATCACCTGAAAATGTAAACCACTCTAGGTTATAACCGTGTATATGCGTGTCTGCTGTTCGGACTACGATTAATTTGTGCACATTTCTGATGCAGAAAATTTTTCGCGAACGATATATAACGCGATAAAATAACTAATTATAATATATATTAGACAAACTAACTTTATGTCATATCGCTTGTATTATCTAGGCTACGAATTTAATGCACTAAAAATAATTGGCTAGGCAATACAAATTTGCATAATAAGGATTTTATAAATACAAATAAGAAAATTATAGAGAATAACAATAAAAAAAAATATTTAAAATAGACTTTTGTCAAGATTACGTTAGTTGTTTTTATTATTTGCATAATTTTACTATTTAAAGTATTGTCCTTTGTCAAGGACAACAATCTATAGCAGTATGTACCTACGTAATATTTTTTTTATCAGAATTTGTGTCCCCCAACACGTTACTTACCTATTCAAAACAAAAATAATTTTTAATTATAGAATATTATAACTTACCTATAGTTAAGTCAACAGTCACAAAAAAAACTAAAATACAATTAATAATATACATATATGATTGTTTTGGCATATTTTAAACCATAACAATAAATGAAATAAGTAATGATAAAAACAGAATTTTTCGTATATAGACACTAATTGCATTTTTTCAATTAAAAAAAATGTGCTTAAAGGTCTAAGACTCTAAATTTTAGAGTCTAAAATAAACCTAAATGTATATGAAGTAACAAACAAGTCATACAAATATATTAAATCTCTAGTTTTAAATATGCATTATGAGTAACAATGATTTATACAACAATTTAACATAGTTTGGTCTTAAACTTCAAAAATTAATATGAATACTTAAACAAATATATTTTGAAGAACTGAGTAACTTTGGCGGTGTCACTTTGGAACTTGGGGTATTTACTATTTGAGTTTATACCATGAATTAATATCTTGATGTCTTTTCTATGGAATATCCAGTTACCTCTTATTGGTTATACCAATAAGACGTCACGACAAACGTATACAAAATAATAATATTATTAGTTATGTTGAGTTCAAAACCTAACAGTGAACATAAGAAAACAATAAAAACATAATTTTTAAGTATTATCTCACGACTGTCGTTGACTATAACTGCTACGATTTGTGGCTGTGTGGGTAATGTATATTATATAGAAAATGGCCAAGGCACATCAAATTTCAAAGTTTTTCACGTCATTAGAAGAACATAATAGTTCCGATTTATTTTATGTAATGGTATAATTTCGTCCATACATGTGACATTTTCGCATCACTATTAATTAATATTTTGAAATTAACCATGCAACATTTTCCTTTTTGACCAAATATACATAGTTATAATTGGAACAGAAAAACAAATTCTTTCGATTTATGAAAACTTTTTTATCCATTGTAATAAAATAATAATTGTAATTTGTCGTTATATATATTAATAAAAATACCATATAAATACCTAACAATAAACAATATTTATTTATATTTCAAACGATATAACAGAATGACTAATTAGCATGCCAACAAATTCTAAAAGAACATATAACACAATAAATTGCTTGCAAAAGCAGGCGCAGTAATGCAGTATAGTCTATAGCATTATTATTACATGTGTATAAATTATATTAATCATAGTCCACAACTCGCAAAAAACGCGAGTGTATGGTCTTGCCCGCATTTTCCAGTGAATGAGGAGTAAAAAGCAAACAGACGACAACATTATATTATCAGCCATGTAGGATTATACCGAGATTATACATAGTATATACCTATAGGTAGGTACACTGTTTCTATGATCAAACCACCCTTATATTACGTATTGTTTAAAGCGTACTAACTACTATTATTATTATGAATTATTTTTCAATACATTTTAAGTAAAATATTAAGTAAGTGATTAGGGCCATAGTGCACGGGCCATAGCCCATAGCGCATGGGGGAACTTGAATAGCATTTTAGAGGGGGTTCATTTTATCACTGTCGTCTATCACATAATATATTTGCAGTTAGCTATTTTAATTTACTATAACTTATTGCATTTAGTTTCAATAACAATAGCTAATAATTAATATTTACAGAGGATATAGTTTTAATATCATATTATGTGATTGTTGTCCTTAAAATTAGGTATAGATACAATAATTATATATTTATTAATAAATAGATAAAGACTTCACGATGTATTATGCTATAAAATTATCTTTCTATAATAAAAATATTTTTTTATAATTTGAAGTTTACTTATTAAATATATATTTATATTGTGTTCAGAACTTTGAATGGTTTGTGACTGAACAGAAAAGATTAGACTTTTCTATGCTATAACTGTATTGTTTTAAAATTTAATTATTAGCCCATTAGATCTATCACTGTAGGGTAGTCAGGGCTTGACCAGCTTTTTCAAATGTAGGTAATACGGTTTTTGAAATGGACAAAATGTCATTTATGCTACATTTCTAGAATAAACCTATACGTTGTCGATTTCTTTCGCTATTTAATTATCAATTTTACTATCTCTATATGTTAATAGTGAATCTATTTATAGAATTTTATTAATATTGGATATATTGTATATATATGTGGTTATTGCTTTAAGTACCTGCTAATTAGAAAACAAAAGCAAAGAGGACGGTGGTCGTGCATGGGTGCATGAGCCCCGGGCGTGTCTTAATTTTTCGATTAAATCGATTGTATTTTTAAAAAATTGCGAAATCGTACAACGCCTGCGGACAAGAGCAGGAATCGTCCGTTAAAAATAAAAACATCTCCCTATACAGATGTGGGTAATATATATATTATATAGGTAGTATTATACCGCACCAAACCCTCCACATCGGCGTGAACGCCACAGACACTTTTCCCCCAAAAACCCACCCACCCTATCACGAACAGCGGATCGCGCGTGCCGTGTCCGGTGTGATGTAAAATCACTGTATATAAAAATAGTATATGGAAACGTGTTTGGTGACCGTCGTCATCGGGTGCCGGTCAGCGTGTCGGGGGCGTTCGGGTCCTCATCTGACGATTCTGCTGGCCGGTATAGTAATACACGCGTACGCGTAACGTCTTAATAATATATGTGCCAGTAATGTAAAAAACGTATACCGGGGACAAAAAAAAAGGGGAGTAAAAAACAAAAAGGGGACAGTGATTCCGGTGCAGTCGAGCGCTGTCTCGCACACACACCTATAATACAATATATATACTTCGCCGCTCGGACGGGATTATTCCCACGGGAATTATGCTTTATATTATACATCAATACGCGTGTATGGTGGCGGCGGAGCAAAGGCGGTGGGTTAGAAACCGAAAGATCCCGCGTGGACTCGGCACAACCTTTTATAATGTATATGTCGTACAGTATATAAATAGCAAATGCGATGTTTTTCGCCGTTCCTATATTATATTATAGCTATACATTTTCCGTATATATATATGCACACGGCTAGACAGCACTAACCGACCGGCAATCGAAGGCGTCGATTTGTCCGCTCGCGTTTACACTGCATACCTATATAAGGACTAGCAAGGACTGCGGTCAAGGGTTTCTTTTGAACTTAAGATACATATAACGATCTCGATCTGGGGTTGGATTTTTTTTCATAAGTGAATTTTTGCGGGCTTTATTGAATTCTGATTCAAAGTTTTAAAAAATACTCGTGACTTGTGGATTTATTACTATCTACCTTCGCGTTTTAAGTAAAATAGTTTTATTTTTACTATTGATCTTAAGCACTGGCAACTATATCAACATTAGCACTTTGTAGGTTACGATTGGTTGAGGAACACGTGTAAGTGGGGCGAGGATTCGTCACTATAAGCCCTGGTGGTCAACCATCCAGGAACTAGTGCGCTGGTCCGATGCTTGACCTCAGAACACGTTAATGACTGAGGCCAACCACCAAGCTACACCATTCCCCCAATATAAAATTGAAATTATTAATACTGTCATAAATTAATAATTCACAATTTTTTCACAACACATATAATAAAATATAATACATTATTCTTAATTAAAAATGTTGTCATAATAGTAGGTATAGGTAATAAATGTGATAAATAAATTATTGACTATTTAATATATAAAGCAACAATATGAAAAGATGTTTAGATTTTGTTTATTTGTTATTTAATATATAATATTTATAAAAAAATATGTCTGGGGGGGGCCTGGACCCCTAGCCCCCCCACCCTTGGATCCGTTCCAGTGTCGTAATCTATTTATAAAAAAAACAACAGTATCGGATGTATTTTAAGGTTATTAAGGGTTGGAGCCAACTATTCATTAATGGTCAAAACTTCAGGCAATTGCAGCCAGTTACGTAGTATGGTGGCGGTAAAATAATAAGTAGAAAGGTACGGAAAAAGAAAATAAAACCAAATAATTTCAATGATCAAAAATTATTTTACACTATATAACAAAATTGTTTGATATAAATATATAATTCCTTATTTTTGTTAGGTCCTCAAAACGACAAAGAATTACATCATTTTTATTTCACTTTTATGTAACTAATAATTGATAAGCAGAGCTTGCAAACGTTATGATTATAACGTTATATTTGGAAAAAAACCATTGAAATTTTTAGGTAAACGTAATTATAACGGAAAGCGATACTTATGTAATCAAAAATTATTAAATACTGGAAAACAAAATATAACGATTAGCAAAATATATTATGTATCATTAAACAAAACATAACGCAAAACGTAATTTATAGAAAATCATTGAACGAAAAATAACGTAAAATGAAATATTTTAAAATCTATTCAGGTCTATTGGTTTAATATTTATTTAATTTAAATGATCTAAGAATTTATTATATTATACTCCGTCTCCGAGTCATTGCTTTCCCGCAATAGTTATTATTTTTAAATTTAACAGGTATTAACACTATTTTAAATAACGATAAACGCAAAACTTGTATAACGTTTTAGTTCTAAATAACGATAAACGAAAAACTTGGATAACGTTTTAATTCTGAATAACAATAAACGCAAAAGTTAAATAACGTCGTAGTTCTAAATAACTGGGATTAAATAATATTATTTTATGAAATAGTCGGGTCGAGTAGTCGTATAGGTACAACTTGAACGGATCTAGCTCAAGTTTTGTCAGTTATATTACAAAGCACTAGAGATATAAAAACAAAATAATATATCATTTGCACCTATATTAATATTTTATAATATAAATAGTAAGTATAGTTATAAAAGTAAATACAGTAGTTGTCGTTTATTGACATTAATGGTTAATCGACTCATTAACCAAATAGACTAAATTAATTTATACAATATTATTTCTAGTCATTCGTACATCGCATTGGTTGGAACTAGTAGTTAAGGTCTTGGTTTTTGGATCGATATTTCCATCAAAATATTTTTGTTATAAATAATATACATAATAATGTACAATTGTACAATTGATTTCATTAATGAAAAAATCGGTATTAGTATTTTGTTTGAATACTCAATATTATTATCAGGCAAATACCACAAACAAATTGTGATAGGTAAGTCATGTTACTTACAAAGCGCGACCACAAAAAGTATTTATTTTTATTAAAACCCAAGTAATAGACAATGGTACATATTAATATCAATATTAATCGTAAATGATTCATCACTGATGAATCATCAGTCACAAATTAATTATGAAAAAATAAAAATCATTCATATAGGTAAAAATCGTATGTCTATCTACGTCACTGACCACTCTCCTACATACCTACTCTGCCTTATCGCGTCTCGTGAAACACTGGAGGCTGGGTACGTTGTACCGGATTATTTTTCTTTCAATTTCCTAATAAAATAAAACGAGAATCTATTGCAACCACCAGTTACTATATTTGTATTTTATATAAACAGTAAATAATCTTTACACGTACCTTTAGGCTTTAGGCGTATTTTTTTAACTTTATATATAGCTACTCCGACTGTCCTTGAAAATGTTGACATATTATGATAAAAAGAAACTACCTATATATAGATATCGTAAAACGCACTACAAACTTTTTTAAACTTACAAACTCAAAAAGCTCGTAAAATTAAATCAAACGGCCGCGTTTGAGATATTTTAGTGTAAGTTATAGAGCCGTATGACGTCTCGAGTAGATACTTTGGTAAACTGTTCAGCTTTCGTACCACGCGAACATATAATATTATAAATAATATAACGTTTTATTCCGGCACGAAAAACGACAAAGCACTACAAAAATAACTCCGTGTTAGACTTCAGGAAAAACTAAAAAGAATTCTCGGAAAATTCAATCGGATTGAATTTCGTTCATCTTGTTGGCCGACAGCATATGTATAAATAGCCCTTATTTTTGTGCGCAGTACGAAAATGAAAATTCTTACTCTACTAATTTAAAACTGTCCAATTGCGTTTGAATTTCCTAGAAACTAATTTTATAACTTTCACGTCAAGTCGTGATAATAAAACAGTTTATACAGGGTGATTATGCTCACCCCATTTTTTCATTTACACAATAATGATTTCATTAAAATTCTGATTTTAATCAGATTTTTGAAATTTTTAAATAGGTATAGATACTCTGACAAAATTTTCAAATCCGTGAATTGTTTTTGTATTATCCAAGGAAGTATCTGTGGCAATAAAATCTTCTGTTTTTCAAATGAGGACTCCCAATTTTTACTTTAAATTGCTTAGTGGATAACTTTTTTGAAAATTTTAATGTATCTAAATAAAAATTTAAATGATTTTGTCGTTTTAGTCAAAAAATGGTTTTACATAAATATAAAATATAATTATATTTAAATTTGAGTCTAGTATTTATTATTATAATTGACACATTTTTTAAAATTATAAATATTAATGTATTAATTAATACAATTTTAAAATGGCCAATGGATTCTATATCATTTATACTTACTAAAAAACTATTTTTTTTTAATTTTAATTTTTATACGTCAAAATGTTCAGAGAAAATTAACTGCTAAATAATACAAAACATTTCTTAAGTAATACAAAAATCTAAAGTATTTGAAAATATGGTCTTTAAGTATTTTCAAAAATAACATAAATCTCTGATTTTCAAGCTTGCTCATTGGGCACTGAGCATGCTTGGTGAATCACCCTGGTTACATAACACATGGTTTAAACTCAGCACTGGCGAAAACCAGTGATGATCAAATAATATTATACTTCATTTATATCCTTTTAAACGTGCATGATTAACGTTTGTAATTAAGTTATGAAATTATGAAATTATTAATTGTATTATGTATGTAAGTATAAAAACTAAAAAGCAGGTACCTAAGTGGAGATCGCTCTACTGTACAGTAGGTTATAAGTGGGTCATTGTATAATGAATTGTATTAGACTTGAATTCAATGATATAATATCATTGTATAAGAAAAAACGGTTCTGAGCGGAGACGGTTTGTCAGTCTGGATATTTTATATTATTATTATTTATTATATCATGTATAAGTTGAATTAATATTATAATATTATTATTTTTTATTCGTTTCTATGGTGATACACAAAACGTTAGAAATTGAAATCCCATTTTTAGCGTTTTTTCGTAATTTTTCGGTGGTTTTTCCTGTGGCATTAAGTAACTATTGATAAAATCGAAAAATAACCTCTCTAAAGTACCATTTTGATCCAATTTGCTAAAAGATAAGGTACTGTAGCGGATCACATATGTGTGACGCCGTTACATGATATTCTGTTAAGTATAAGCAATAATCAAACATAGATATAAATAATAACAAGGAAGAAGGCTTGTAGACACAGTTTAGTTATCCGGGTACATATATATATATATATATATACATACATAATTGTTAACATATAAAAGAGACACACAATGTTAAGTTAGTTCTGGGACCAGTCAGCTACCCGCTAACCAAAGAACTTCGGAGGACGATACTGTGAGTAAGTCTTTCGATATTTACGTAGTTAATAAGTATTTTGTATGTAATAAGTACTGTATATGTATTTAATGGATATCTAGTATTTTATGTATGTATTTCATGAATATTGTGTACTTGCATATTTAATAAGTATTGTGTATTAATAAACCTATCAACTAAAACTTAATATTTGATCTATGTTTCCTGAAGCTCCCGAGTTACGGTTAAAATATAATTCATAGGGCTCTGAAAACCCTCACTGAATTATCTAAATATAACAGGTTCCCCAACCCCGTTACATTTTGGTGGAGGCTCCGGGCAGTACTATTCACAGTACTATATGTTGAAATCGAAGCATTCATTCTGGTAGAAATATTGTATACAGTTTATAAAAAATAAATAAATAAATAAACACCATTGTAAAACCAATAGCTTCCTCACGCGCTCAGAATCTAAAAATTTAATTTGTAGGTACGAATAATAAAAAGAATTATTGTACTGAATATGCATATTATAATATAATTAAATTAAATTACGTGCATGCAAGGTCTATTGGTTTTAATCCGGAAAGAATGTTTTAAACAAATGTTAGTTTATTCTAATTCAATTCAAAGGTTTTCTTTTTGTTTCATCAGATTATTGTCTATACACGCGAATGTAAAGAGCCGCTACCAGACATATGCATATTATATATTTTGTTTTATTCTGAACGTAAAATAAAATTGTTATTTTTCTCACGTATCGTGTAAATTCAAAATCGTGTACGAATTTTCTAAATCATCAATAGTTTCCAGTACTTATATTGATGTATTTGCATATTGTTATCGAATGGTCAAAAGTTAGAAAATCTAAATTATAGACTATGCACAGCTGTAATTTATAATTTATTTTTGCCAAACATTTTGTACGTTTTCATTTTTATCGCATCTACCTAAATTATCTTTGTAGTATATTATTAGTGATTAGGGAAATGTTTTAAATATATATATATATTATATACAACATTATCGACGTCCATGAAGGTAATTGTAAGATTTTGTTTGAATATATTATAATCGCGCACTGCAAGTCAGCATAATTTTTCATTGATCATATTATGCATTTTTTTTTTTATTAAACAATAGTTTATCGATTATAAAAATAAAGTACATACTTTTTGTGCCTATAATGCTACAATTTTATGAGAACGGATCTGCATTGCGCCTATCGTACTTTTTATTCGTGTTGTTACAAAAAATCCCCTTTCCTGCGTCTTTGCTATTACGGACCGCGGGCCACAGTGTTTTTCTTTTATTCACATATTATTATACATTATTATAATTTTATACTTAACATCGATGTATATATATATATACCCATACAGGCTAAGGCTATGATATTGTTATCGTTACAGTTAAAAAACATTGAAAACACGGTGGTCTATACCACACGTAGACTCCAGCAGTATCGATGTCGATTTTTGCGATTCCAACCGGTATACCTACAATATTATACCTATAATATATATATTTATATATATATATGGGTTTAAATGTACGTGCCTATATACCTTTTATTGTGCGTATATATAGTTTATCGTGTAAAGTGTAAACGATATCGCGGAGTCGTCTCGGTGCCGACGGTGGTGGATGCGGTGGCGGGGGCGACTTACGAACACGTCGGCCATGAGAGTGGCGTACATAATAATATATAATACCCTATACGCATAATATTATTAGAAATTATAATATAATATAATAATATATCGTTATAAGCTTATGACTTACAATGTTATTGTGTATTACGCGCAAAGAGTATATTATATGTCACATGTTTAACATAACGTACCTATAATGTATAACGCATTACATAGTTCACTGTAGACTAGTCGCGTGACTAGTGAAGGGGGTAAGCTAACCTAATCATCTACTAAAATTTATCCTCCCCCCACAAAAAAAAAAAGTAGTACATTAATAAACAGTTTTTTTTTATTCACTTGATGCAGGTAATTAAATTTGTATGAGGTATGATTAATATTAATGGTAAAAAAAAAAAACTGATAAAATAATAATAGTGGCCGTTGGGTGCATATAATTTGGGGTAAAACATTTTTTATGATTAGATTACTTGGCTCACGATAGTATCATATGCATAAAAATAAATCATCGGCCTACAACCAATTTGCTTTACTCAGAATTTAAATTTTAAAATTTCTAATGGTGGGACGTATGGTGTGGAGTGTATTTGGTAGATCCCCACGTGCTAATTTAAGCTAACAGTTTTGTTGAGGACTGAAGTCCCTTTCAGAATTTTACCCCTATACGTGGTAGAATAATTGTGTGGTGAGTATATTCGAGGAGGGGGTGGATGATCAAAATATTCACTTCATATACTCCACACCGTGACTATGGTTTCCTTTATAGAAGAGAGACGAAAACAATTATTTTGACTAGAAAAATTCTACGATTATAATTCTTATCCCCTTTTCTCCAGATAAGTCCTTTCAGTTCACAACATTTGAATTGGTTTCCGGTTACGAATTGAAATAAAATAATATCCAATTGTTTGCCTCATCTGAAAGTAGGCAGCACCAAAATTGCAGGTAACCACGGGATATTATGTACCACGGGATTAATCGCATCTCTATATATAGGAGTCACGAATGCGAAATCGTCGACCCATTCGAATAAACGGAAAGGAGAATCGATTTTTTGCGAAGTTGCATTCAAGCAATATAATAATGTGGTTGACATTTTGACGATCTATATTATTATTTATTACTAAGGATACTGGTTAATAAAAAGAAATATAATTTAACCTTGTTTTCTTACAAAGTACTTACTTATTATATATAATAATATAAGTATTATATGGTGGTTAAAATATAAACAAGTAATTTGAATGCACTAATACAGTATGCAATGCAAAAATTATCAATATTAAATGTTCAAAATAGAATCAGTATCTGAATATAACTTTTTTTGTTTGTAATTTTATATAAAACGCCGTGCATTATTTATATTTTTCGTCGTAAATTTCATAATACATTTTAAAAAAAATGTTCGAAATATACGCAATAAATAGTGATGAGGTTCAAATACTATACGGTTCAGTGTGTATTATTTTGTTACACGCCAAAATTGACTGGTCGATGAAAATAGACATCGGAGGGAGCCGGCAATTTCACGAACGCGGAGGCTGCCAGGACTATAAGTCCTCGGATTCAGTGATGGATCACTGACGTCCTATACTTTGCAGGACGTATGCGGTGAAAAAGGATATCATAATATGGTATATTGGGATAGATCATTTTTACTGGAGATTTAAACAGCCCCGACGGGTCTGTCGCAATAACAACAACGTACATGCGCACTCGTGTGTGATGTGTATTGTGAATATTATTATAATGCAAAACCGCCGGCGACGGGCGAACGAAGAATTTCACGTCGTCCGGCGGTGGCGGGGTGAGGGGCCCCGAGTGAAGAAACGAGCACCGCCGGCCGATAGAATAATATCGTTTCACGATTTGATCGGCGGCGGCGTTCGGTATTTTCGAATAACGAGGCGAATAATATATATATATATATATACGTAGCCGAGCGTATTACACATTACATATTACATATTATATATTATATACATGCGGGCGGGAGGAGAATACGATTTTTTTGTCGTCGTCGTCGAAAGCGTGTGCAATAATATTATAATAATCGTACACAACAAAGAAACTCTCCCGACCGAGTAGTCTCCGAGTCCTCGTCGTCGTCGCAGTCGTCGCAGTCGTCGTACGTCGTACAACAATTTCGCATTTGCATAGCTCGTCGATTTATGAATACCCGTCGCCGCCGCCGCCGTCGTCTCTTTGGACAGAAATACGTACAAAAAACAAAACAAAATACACGCGTGCGCGCGCGCGCACACACACATACACACTCGAAACGAGTACACGCCGCCGCAACGCATAAAATAATATATACCTAAACGCGTATTATATATTTTTTTATTTAATAGGTATATATAATAAACGTACCTATATAATAGGTAATACGTGCTCGGTGTATGTGTACCTCTGTGGCGGGGCGAGTGACGGACTCGAAACCGTCTCCGGTCTGACAGCGGCGGCGACGGAGGCGGACCGAACGAAGGATGAGAGTAGATCCGACGCGACTTTTCCGCCGCAGGTTTGTAATACAATATAAACAATAATATTATTATCGTAAGCATATACTGTTATTGCTTACGATTATGAAACGAAATTGTTCCGAAGTCATGGTAGGTACGATCATTTTTCAACGTCGCGAGTGTCATCATTGACTGCACCCGAAACAGATTTTACACGCAGCGATCAAGTCACAAATAATTACATATTTGTTATTAATACTTGCTATGGCGTTAAATAGGAAAATCGATTATATTATATTACGATTAAAATTTAAAAAAAAATCCATTTTATTTAAAATTGTTTACAAAATATTTAAATTTGTATTATAATACAGCGTGTAAACTGTTACGCGGTATCGGGGAAATAAAAAATATTGAAATACGACGTAGAACCACAGATATCTAAATTGTACTAGATAGCAAACCGGTGGAAGACATAAGCACCAAAATGAGATAAGAAAAAAAAAGTCGTATCATACAAAAGCGCCAAAATCGTATCGTACATAAGCGCCAAAATCCTAGGTACCTAAATTTAAAACTATATCGTTCAAAAACTCCAAACGTTTAATCTTAATCGACAAATGTATAATCTGATAAATAATTGTACAATGGAAGAAATACCAGGATGGTGAAATAAATCGTGTAGAATATGTGAATAAAGTGGGATTAAAAAATCAACCAATTTATTAAATTTATAATTTATTATTGACATTTTTTTTTTTTATAAAATCTCAACCGATGTATTAAATTTATATTGATTTGCATGTTTATCATAATTTATGATTTATTAATTTTATAATATAATATAATTTTTATAAGACAGCAATTTTCAAATAACTATATTGTATTAACCAACTGTATTTACATAAAATAATATTAATATAATATAGTTAATTATAATTAATTATAATATCATTTTTATAAGATATATCAATTTTGAAAAAACTACTTATATAAAATATTTATTTTGGCGTAAATGAAATGTCATTTTTGCACCTTTGGCGCTTATGTCATATGTTGGGTATAACAGATATAAAATAATAGACTAGCGCTTATGCCCTACACATTTTGGCGCAAATGATGGGTCATTTTTGTACCTTTGGCGCTTATGTCTTTTATAGCCCTATATCAAACTCCCCACTTTTGGAGCATTAGGGTCGGGGAAAAATTGTATGGTATTTTATATTATGATAAATTATGATTTATCTTGTATTGTATTTTATTATTTCTAAATCTGTTGTTTTTAAAAACTAAAAAAATATTTTATAAAAATCATTTTACATTTAATATTTTATTTTACCATTAAAAATGATGTTATTCCTAATACATTTTGTATAATGAATAAAATGTTTTGCCCCTCGAGAAAATGGCGGCCGTCCACAGTTTAGCTTTACTTAATCTTTACTTGATAACAATGTAAATTAAATAGGAGTACCTATCTTATCTAGTTAGTATAGATATCTGTGCGCAGAACTCACTATAGTTGTTACTTATTATCAATCGTCGACCGATATCAATGCGATACAATTTATTATAATAATTTTATGAAATACCATTGATTTTATGATAGTATAATTAGGTACCTACGTTTTAATTATTGTTACAAACGTGAACAACGGTCGTACAAAATACTATCATCTAAATCATCACTATAATAGGCATACAATTTATAGGTTTAAGATTTCAGTCATGTGTGGCTATTGCATTATTACCATAAAAATGCTATAAGATTAGTTTATTATTGTATAATTTCTTATGGAGAATTTTTATTTTTAAGAATGGATGGCTTCTAAATTATTATTATATCTGATTTTCGGTATTGTTTTATTGATGGTTCTTACTCGATATGAACAGAACCGAAAAATCTGCAATGATCCGAGCGTGTCATTATTAGTCTTAAGTCTTATGATCACCATGTCTGATAACGGAACCTGTTAACATTCCAATGAATCAGGTCGAGTCGGTCATTTCAGAATTGGACCTGATGACGTCCGTCGCAATATAAATTTGGTTAGATACATACATTAATAAAATATAAATATCGTACCAAATATCATATGTAACATCTTTGTTAATTTTTTATTAAACATAATTAAAATTAAACAGACCATATATTATATACGATTCGTATTTTTTAAATACAAACGTGGTCGTGATATTATAAATGTCTTATATAGATACTTATTTCTATTGAATAACTTTGATATTTAAATGTCAGTAATTTACATTAAAATTGCCTATTTAGAACCCCTTAAATGCAAGTGTATTTTGTGCTTCACTAATTGATGTTCTAAATAATGATGATTTGTAATATTATTTGTAATAAACACCGTTCTAAACATGACGTTTCTTATAGGTATGGGTTTCATGGAATTTGTCATGCAATTTAGCTCCAGTCAAACAATTATAAAACATTAAAAGCAATACATTTTCAAACTTTATTATACGAATGTTGATTCTCTAAAATCGTTAATCTCAATGCAAAACTGATTTTCAATAGTATAATGGCTTTTCTAAAGTAATTGTCCACTGTCTCTTGCAGCCGGACCCGACCAAGTGGTGTAATGATAGGGTATTATTGTGGTATAAAGTCACGGGCCCACAATAATAAAGTGGTCATTACTCTTCACGGATTGTTAAACTATTATGTTATTATAATTATTTATAAAATGTTTTTGAAGTTATATCAAAATATAAGCAATGGTTTCATTTAAATATGGTAATTTGTTTTGATTTTAAGATTAGGAAATTTTTTGATTCTTGACGTATTTTATTGGTCAGCGTACATTGAATTTTGAAAATTTCATTGGTTTAATTAATACTTTTAATTTATTATGTTTTGTATACTTTTAGCGGGGTTGTCATTCTTTTTTTACCGGATTGTTTTGCACGAGCATTGCAAATCTTAGTTACGCCAGAAGTTATCTGATTTTCGGTACTAACCAGAGGCGTACTCGGACATTTCCAATGCAAGGGGGCGGGTGGATTATATTAATACACTGTGTTATTCAAAATTAATCATCCAACGCTTTGCACCTGATTTCTAAGTCTACTGATCTTGACTACTTCTTTTGGGATTTTATTAGAGACATTGTATAAGTACTCCGCACCACCATACTACATTCAAAACCCCGAGAAACCACAAATTAATATATTATACTTAATTCGTGAAAAAAACAAACTAAACCAAAAATATTCCTACTACAGTGGAAATTAATCAGACATTAAAATTGTTTACATTTATTCTGTTTAATTTACTATATATATTTTAACCTGACTTAACCTAACATCATAGAATAGCATTGATAAAACTACCGATAATAATATATTAGATATTATATTTAGTGATTATATACTAAAATTATATAAGTATATAATTATTAATTTATATTAGGTATCTATATTAATTTTATTTTAGATCCTGAGTGAAACGATGAATGTATTGATTTTACAATGATGTGTGTTATTTTTTATTTTTTTATTTTTGTGTCTGTCACCACCTTTTAGGACAGTAAAAATGCTTAGATTTTCTTCAACAGTACCTTTACTGATAGGAAAGTGAATCTAGCTTATAATAATAGTTTGATAATAGTTTTCAAAAGCGCCGTGAAAAACAAAAGAAAAATTAAGGAAAAGCGGGAATTTTTACGCAAAATCTGCTTTTGAGAAAATTGATTTTGGTTTTTGGTGCAACTCTTAAACAAATGACCGTAAAGTTCAAATACTAACAAAATACGTAAAAATGACGAAAATTTGCAAATTATTTTGAGTTAGAAAATCATAAAAATTTTTCTTTTCAAATATAAGATTTGAAAATTTAATACAAAATCATTCATAAGTTTGTCTATCTTTATAAAAAAAAAAAATGTCTTCAAGCAAATTAAATTAAATTTTTATGAGCGTTTGATTTTCATATTTTTACAAGATTGGATAGG
>NC_042493.1:24981030-24992184 GCF_005508785.2 Acyrthosiphon pisum
GAAGGTCCTACTCAACCCAAAAATTAAAATGTTATCCAAAAACTGTATATGGTGTTGGCAAAACAAAAAGAAATGAGAAGCTCTAATTCAAGTTGGGTATGATCAGTTTAATTGGATAGAGTATAGTAAAACAGATGATTCTGTTTACTGTTTTCCGTTAGTTCGACGATCCTGTATGCAATATACTATGAAGGACATCTGACTGCATCCAAGTCAGGCCACTTTACTTGCAGTTATATATAAACCAATACTGACCGGACCGAACACACAATGCACACACACACACACACACACACACACACACACACACACACAATATCTTTGGTTTGTAAGCAGTATAGCCGCACGAGAGAGGCGTAAGCGCGGATTACGACGCCGTCTAATCTTCGGGCCGCCGGTTTTGATTGTTTCCCCGTTTTTATCAGGACGGACATAACAGCGAACGTTCGGCGGACGGATGAACGGAAACAATTCCAATTTCGTCGAGATTTTTCTCACCGCAGGAAAACCCGCGAAAGATAACGAACATTCGGACGGATTAATATCGCCCCTCTCGTTATTCAGACGCTTTTGTTGCGCGCCCGGCGATCGTTAAATTAGTTTTAGTTTTTAATTTTTCCGCCCAAATAAAATACGCTCGTCCTCATATCGACCGGTCACTAATATACTATACACCGTAATAATAATATTATACTGGAACCGGGCTGAACATATTATATATCATTATTGTGTGGTGAACCGATTCTCACGTTGTCCCATAATATTATGCCAAGTAGAGTTAAATATTATTCGTATATCGGCCCATACGAAATAAAATCGCACTCACACAAATCAACTACGACTGTATATTATCATAATATATTATGGACGCATCAAACGAACTGTCTCGTTTTCCCAAACAACCACTCGTCATGCATAATACCATCTACATTTTTTTGACATGAAATTTGGGAACTTTGAAAAATGTATACATGCTTTTCTGCGGACCGGATGCGAATTCAGAATATAATTTTTTTTTTTGAGGGTGCTGCACTTATATTTACGTCTATCTCAAAACAACAAGTAAATAGTAATAACCACAATATCTCACACAAAACACAAAGTTGAATCAAGCTGACAGTTATTTTTTTTAAGTTTATAAGGTAGATAATGTATTATGTACATAATAATATTTCGAACTAACTTTGTCTTTAATGAGAACAATATATTATAACCGTATATATAATAATAATTGAAAATATTATGCGAACACCGGAAATTTTAAATAAAGAGGCAATATTTAATTAATTTGGTATCATTATAAATAAAAAATAATATATTTAAATAAAATCATTATTTAAGTAGGTATAGGTGCACAAAGAAGGCAAATTATCAATATTGTAATAGCTATGAAATAACATATATTTTGTCAATATTGTTGCCTGTTGGCTGTTGGTATAATATTTTAAAAAAGTTACACTAAATATTATATAATATGTACTATAGGTAATAGGTATATAGGCTAAGATTGGTCACTCACTCACATCATGATGATTTTAAATGGTTATCGATGTGAAAGACTGAACCTCCATTAAATTTGATATTTCAAAACATGAAATTTCGAATGTACAAATTACAATTAAATACGTCCAAATTTCATAAAAGTGAGAAAGGAATTTCAGATTCTAGACAATCTTTATGATAAATTAGATCATTTTTATATGACAATAAAATAATTTCTTATTTATAGTAAATTTATTTAAATAATAAACTAATATAATATAAATCTTTTTTCATATATATAATGTATATTCTTAATTATAATATTTGAATTAAATCGAACAATTCAGATTTTCTATAAAAAAGTTAAAAATTTGAATGTAAGCGAATAACTTAAATAAACTAACATTAAATAGCAATATATATAATTAACATATAAGATAATAAGAAATAGATATTCAAATAATAATAAAAAAAAAAATGTTTAAACCTTAAATCGTTCCACAGATGGGATGAGAGTTGAAGTCATACAGACGCACGGCACTCGCCGGCCGTTATTCCAAATATAAACAAATTACTAAAAAAATAATTTAAAATGTATTAAATAACCAACATAGTATAATATTATTTGATGTTGATTGCTTCAAAATTTCTGTTATAATAGATAAACTTTTCTAATTACAAAAACATTTCGAAATATACTAATTTAATTTTTCGCAATAGTAGGTACCTATATAATATGTATATAAATAAAAATATATATGTTGTGGTACCAAATTTAAATATTAAGTTGTATCTTAATAAATAATTAACAGAATATAATTTAATTTAAATAAACTACTAATTAATTGAAATCGAAATATTATAAGACAATTTGTTTAGTCCAAATGTTTACAATTTTTAGTTTTTTTTCTGAGTAGTCCGTAAAACATTACCTACTAATTATTATTATTATAATCACTCATACGGTGAATTGCACACATGTACATTATACATTTGATTATTTGAAACATATTTTGATTATTTATTAAAAAAAAAAAAAATATTATCTAAATCTCATATACGTATACATAATATAGCAGTTGCAGATGGACTATAGGAGGACGTATAGAAATCAATAATCATCATTGCCGACAATTGACTATGTGAAAGATGTACAAAAAGGCTAACGTTGTATAAATTAATTATTTTCATCCCCATAAGGGATGATAATTATTATCCATTATTATAAATGGATAATTTACTCTGCTATTCACCGAAACCTGATTCCCTGACATCCCGATTTGACGATGGACGAACAACATATTTAACTGTAATAATATTGAAAATTTTTCCAGAGTCCGGAACACCTTGACAGCGATAACTTAAAGTTCAATGTTCAAAATGATTTCCCTTGTTATAGTTGTGATTTTCTACAGTCATACTTTACGTATGGCCATTAAAGTTTAGTACAATTTCAGAACATTTATTCTTAAATTTGTTTGTTAAATATTAATGATAGATACTGTTAGAAAGTTATTTCGTAATTGAGTTAATATAATATGTTTATTTTTATTTTGGGCAATTAATATAGTGTTTAAACAATGTCACACAAATATTCCCTCTAAACGAAAATGTATTCCGTTTTTCACGTTAGTAATGTAGTGTACTTATTTTTAGCACTTTTATTGTTAATTTGTTAAACTGCAATAAAAAGTGGATAATCGGAAAAACGTTATTTTTTACCTATAAAAATTAAATTAACAGATAAAAATAATTGTACTGGGAAAAAAAGTAGTGGAATGTGTACCGGAAAATCAACCAAATTACTTTATCAGACCATTATACTTTTCTCATTTGACAATTTGTATTTTTCAATGTAAAGTAGTTTTAAATCGATTTATTATAACATTTCGCATACTAATGACAACAAAATATGTCACCTTGGCACAAAATAAACATTTTTAATTGCTCGAAGTGTGGGTTAAATTGTTTTATCGTAATTTGTAACATTATATTATATTAATATTAATATTATTTCTATATTATACATTTTCTTTATTTGGATACAATTAAAATGTAAGTACCTAATAATTATAAACAGATTAAATGTTTTGATGAATAATGATGATTGTATCATAATGACCACTATAGTATATAATATAGAAATATAACAACAGATTTTTGTGGCCATTTGGTGGTTTCCTGTACTAATGACAAAACCGAAAAATATATATAATAAAAACTTATTATAATAGTTCATTTTTGAACACTATTTGAAAACTAACTGGACAAATTATTATTGATCCAACGAATTGACTACCGAGTACGTACTCTAATAAGTTTTTAAAACCGAAAAATGTGCAAAATTAAACAATATTATACTGCAGCTGGCTGTTGGACTATTCGTGACACTAATCATAGTTCAATCATCGCTACACTAAAGGTTCAGTAAAGATACGTAGTAGATATTATACACGAATACAATCCAAACGATCGATTTATGGTCGTTACCAGTTACCGCAAATGGCTGAAAATTATTTTACCTCTATGCGCGGTGGAGTTGGTTCAATTTCGTAAGGGGAGGGGACTGTACGATTTAAGTGGTGTTGATCTCGAGTTAAAATGGGTTATGAAAACAGTGAACTTAAATATATATTATATTGTTTTACGATAGGATCGATGTGGTAAGCATATTGGATGTTTTATGCGACACGTTCCGGAACGCTAACGAGCACTGAAATTTCAATAATTTCGTCGGTCGGTCATTTACGTCGCTTTCGGTCATTCAGTGGTCTTTAATCTTGGATCTCGACTCGTTGTTGGGCCTCGTAAGTTTCAGAATTGGGTAAAAAATTGCGATATTTTTTATTGGTATTTATATTCGTTTCTTTAAAAAAAATAATTTATTTGTTTTCACCAAAAATTACCATACCTCCGAATCGTGTTAACTTTTTTTTCATATGAATAGACTATTTTACATGTACCCAGAAGCCTCCACTGACTTCCAATAATTTAATTTAAATATTTTTTTTTATCATGACATATGAGACCATTTTTTTTTTAAATAATTTAATTTAATTTCTATCTCATTTTTGGATACAATTTTTTGAAATTCCCATACAATCGATACATTTGTTCATTATACTCTAACGGAGACGATTGATAGAATCCAAAGCACGGCAGTTATTTCGTGTGTTACACTTTTAAACACTGAGGTTTAAAAACACTCGCGCGGTTTCCAATATTCTACGTGTACTCGTATGCGACGGAAACTGCATTTGTTTGTGATTTTGGCGTGTGACAATTATTTTTCAGCCCACAAGCGTGAAAATATTTTGGTCAGTTCTGAATAGTCCTTGGCCCGATCTCTGCAGCGAGCATGGTATAGTCCCCCCCCTCCTCCATCAAACATCTTAGACCCATAGTTGCAGCGCCATTGAATACAACTGTAGTGCACATATAGGAGTCAATGTGTTGAATATACGCGGTTAGGTTAAACGCGGGCGATAAATCGATTAAGACCAGCGTTCTGCGACGGAAACATAATACGCGTAGTGCCGCCTAAACGTACCGCATAATATATTATTATAATAATGTTACGACGACCATAGCCCGCTGTAGTGCACTCCGCGGCAGCCTTTCCACCATCCCTCGCCGACACCGCGGGCTGCTGCACGCTGCACACACACGTAACGTCGGCGATATAATAATAATAACGATAATAATATATAGAACAGGCGGCGGCACGAGAGGTATATAAAATATATTATAGGTAGGAGGTATGATATATATGTAAAATATAATATACGGATGAAAAACGCGTTTCGTCCGGCCGAGGCGATTCATACGTCAATCACTGTTGTTTCGCGCGTAATTGCCCGCACGGACAGGCGGCGGCGGCGGACCAAGAACAATGCGAGTATACTTATATTTATATATAATATGTGTATGTACGTACGTGCGGGGGGGGGACTCGCGGGAGAGTGAGATAAAACGAGATTGATTGGTATGTGTGGGCTCGGGACAGTGCGTGCGTGCGCGCGTGTACTTTTGCTATACCGCGACCATGTCGATAATAATATAACGAAAATAATTGTCCGTTTTTGTAATACAAGCAGTGTTGTACGACGCGCATGATATATTATTATTATTATTATTATTATCATTACTATTATCATTATTATTCGTGTATTTATGTGCGCCCGCGATAATATTACAGCGCACAATGCGCCCCGCGTTCTCGAATTACTAGTCCTCGGCCGGACGGCTCAACAACAATAATAATTACAATACATCGGCGGCGCCTTTGCAGCGTACGCCGCCGAAACGGTCGCGCCCGCTCGCTTCGCTCGCACACAACCCGAAACGTCCCATTATCCCGATTTCGTTCCCATTTTTATCCCTTAGGCCCCTACGTAGGCGCGAGCGTGTTATATGTACATGCGAGTATTGTGTGTGTGTGTGTATGTGTGGCAGCGACGACTACGACGACGAAAGGATCCTTTGAAATCTCACCCTCAACCCTCTCGTCGCATACAATGCCGACGGACGATGACGAGCGCCTCGCACGCGTTATAATATATTATACCGCGATCGACCTGTTGCGACTTTTGCCATTCGATTCCAATGTACCGTGGTTGTTGGTTGGTAGGAGGGGTGGGGTGGTTATGGGGGGGGGGGATGAAAAACGGGCCGGTCCATCGCGATTAATTTTTACCGTCCATTGTACGTAAGTATATTCATATAATAATATGCTATGCAGTCGACACGAATGCGAAGAAAAAAAAGTGTACACTGTGTGCGTATTATGTATAATATGAAAGGAAGAGTGGAATCGTGTCCAAGTCGAAAAATGTGCAGGGCAAAGAGATTCTCCGCTGATGAAACTGAAATCATCCGGTGATAACAATAACAAACCCTCGTAAAAAAAAAACAAACACTGCTGAGAAAAGGAATTGAGAAACATAATATTATTATATAGTGAGGAATGTGAAAACGAACTGCAAATAAGGAAGCTATTCAGCCGTTAATATAGGTACGCGTATCTAATTCAGTAATGGCATTCCATAATTAATTACACGTTAATCTATTGTGGATATAAGTGCCTAAAATGAATTAATTTGTTTTTATAATACTGCTAGCTTGTTCATGAATATACGCAGTACAAATATTATTAACCAAAAACATTTAGGTCACCGGTATAAGATAAGTACTGCATATAATATAATACTCGCACAACGATGGGTATATTCAACGCGTGTTTATTTCACACAGTGTTTACCTGTGTCGTCGATCGTTCGGTTCGGCGGCGGAGCAGACGACAAATGAAGAAAAAAAATACACGAAAAAAATTTGAAACGGAAATACGAGCAGACCTATCGTGTACAATAGATACACAGCGCGTGCATATATGCGTCTGTGCCAGTAATAATAATAGTAATAAAATAATACTATGTGCAGCGTACATCACAGGTAGCCGTGTCGACGTCTCCAAATTTACGATCGTCAAGCCAGCAGCATTGTGCAAAAAACCGCACATTATTATTGTTATTACTATTGTCACTGCGCCATTATAACGTGTATATTATTATTATATAAATATACCTATAATATGATTGAGATATTTTATTGAAATGGTTTTTTTTCTTTTCCCTGAAAGAAACTCGCAGTGCATTAACGGATCACGATCGTCGACGATACTATATGGCTGGAACAACAATGAGCGGGACGTGCTATAACGATTATAATACCGTCTACCATCTTGGTAGGTATATTAAATGTACAATATTAAATATATCTTATTCGTGATGGGAAGTGAGGTTGACGAAAAAAAAAGAAATAGGTATAATGCCGAACGCAAATAATGTCGCTCTGAAAAGTACTACAAATAGTCCGGTCCCGGACGTAGTAGGTACCTACTGCTGTGATGACCTCGCGTGAGTTCTGTTAACGGTATAAAAGAATTTGGAGTCGCAGAAGGCAGAAATGTATAACAATATATTATAATATAAAATGTATACATTATATTATTATACAGTGGTCTCCGATAATGTCGTCTGGCGAACATACGCTTCTTTCAAACGGTTCCGTTGTGTCAATACAAGACCGTTTCACTGTGATCGAAATGTAAAAGGAAATAATATTATTATTATTATTATTGTTGAACGTTCGCAGCAGTTGAGAAAAACAATTTTTTTTCTATTTTCGTTTACCCATACGACCCATACGGTACATGATGTACCGTTTACCAATATAACATAATATATAATAAACATATTAACATCGGCGTAACTTGTACCGTTAATTATACATACAATACTATATATACTACCTACAGTGGCGTGGAGGACTATACATTTTCCAGAGGTATGCCTCATATTACAAATATCCCAAGTACTAATGCATAATTATGTATTAATATAATATAACTAATTATATTTCAGATCGTTATTGACTACGTATTGAGTTTATCATATTACATTTACTCTGGAACCCACCGGCTACCACCCACCCCTCTATTTAAGAAAAATCCGTTCACCACGCCATATTGCTATACTATACTAGTATTTATAATCAATGCTTGACCATGTACTTTCTTTACGGGGGAGGGAGGTAATATACTAATATATATATAGTATCTATATATAGTTTTTAAATAATATATGATTTTTTTTTAGATATTCATAATATTATTATTCAAGTGAAGAATTAGATAGGTATATATTTATGTATTTATATTAATAAATTTATAGAAAACAACTAAAATAATTTAAAATCCACTTGGATCGTTTAATACATGCGATCGGTTCCTCACCATCTGGCGTCTGTAAAATTGCCTGATTAATATATTTTAATACGTTTTAACATAATATGAAAAAAAAATATTCATTACCTAAGTGAATATTAGTGGAGGATAACTTCTATTTATATCATTAATCGTAATTATTAAAATATTATTATATGATCTGAAACACTATAACCATTTAAACCTTAAAACTGTATGGAATAAAATACCAAGCGGGCAACGGCATATTTACCTCCCCTCCACAACTGATGCGGACTCCCATGGTCTTGGAATATTACACTGGATAATATCTTACATGCAGGGCCATAAAGAATTTTTAAGAACAGATTCAGTGACGTCGAACCCTAAAATTTTTGTGTAATAAAATCTAAATTTTTTCCCCGTCACCCACCCTATAACTTTCCAGTTATCTTAATTTAAGAAGTGAAACTATCGCGTCTCATGATATATATAATTCGGCGCCACTGGACATCTGTACTCATATAATATGTATAAGTGGCCAGGTGGCCTGTATTATAGAGGTATAAATGTATTAGAAATAAAAACCATACACGCCAACAACCTGCCTTGATCTGTAGGTAGTGATTATATTATAATATAATATTATATTATCCTATAGCTGCAACACTTTATTGGACGACTGTGCTCCTCGTAATATTGTCGTCAACGTATTATATATTATTTTTGTTTAATTATTTTAAAGCCGTTACCGTTTATTCCTTTGATGTTGATCCGAAGCCGTTTAATTTATGGTCGTCGAGAATTTTAAAAGCATAGGTACCTATACGAAAAGCTACGTAAACGCGATACCGTCGCCTCTCCATATTTCAGTGAACCGAAGCCGGTTAATTGGTGGTATTCGAATTAATGAAAGTGTTAACGTGTTTATAGTGATAGGACTCGGCTTTTCTCGATGTATATTTTTTGTTTATAGACGGAACTTCCCCATAAACGGGTTTTCAACGAATCGCATCGGTATAGAACAGAATACGGGACCGGCCGTTAATCAGATATCACAATATAGGTAATACGATTAGAATATTCAGTTCGAATATTATATTTTTATTCAGTTTTGTGGGACTTTCAAATCATTGGAGCCGGATCACCTTATATGCTCATCAATATGGCTTATATTTATATATTATTGTAGTTTATGAATTAATTTTAGTAAGAACCACTTTTACCACAAGCCTATATTTTAAGGCGAGCGGGGATCTTAATAAAATACAATAATTAATGCGCAATACACAATACAATTAAAAAATAAATAAATAATACCTAAGTGTTATATTTATACAGCTTAATTCAAAACTTAATGCATTACCTACAGAATATAATTTTTTTTTAAATAATTGTACCTATTTTGTAAAACAAATATTTAATTATTTAGAAAATTAGATTGAATGGATATTAGACGGAAATAAATGATAATTAATGCATTTTTCTTGTAAACAGAAAATAACGTACTACACACTAACCATGTACTCATAATGTGTGTAGTAATAATACACGCAATTTTCGAAATGTCCATAAAACAGTTGTTAATTTAGCTACAAACAGTTAATTTTTGTTCATCTCAAATCTTAATATGTACGTCTTAAAAGACAAATCAGATTATTATTGTTCATAAAAAGTAGTATAATATAAATAAACTAACTGTAAACAATAAATACGGTTCAACGTTGAACGGAAATCATTTTAAAAAATAGCAGCCAACATTATTATTATATCAACGTTTTTACGTAAACCACAGATAATAACGACTATTGGGCAACGTAAACATCACTCGTTCTCGGCAGTAGGACATAAGTAAATTCCAATTTTCATAGACTATATCGTGAAATATTATTAATTACGAACGAGGTAAGGATTTGTAATGCTGAGCTCAAAATATTTAAATTGAACTTAAAATGTCCCTATGCCAGTAACCCTTATTACACACGCCTAGGCCACTGCATCTAAGTACTCGCTTAAATTAGGTCCTATATAATATAATATGTCATGGTGAAGTGGATATTTGGGGAAAAAACGTAATAACCTGCACAACGACTAAATTACGCGATCGCCGTGTGTTCTGCGGTTTTTGATTTCGCAGTAGTCGCTGATTGGAAGACAAGTCGTATATTGCAAATTGAAATGTTTAACTCGTCGGAATATATTACTATTACTTTAATGATCGGACTTGATGCAAATGTATTTATTTTCCACTGTTAAAAAATGTAGATCCGTACCGTGGGTGTGCACAATGTATTTTTGGTAATGATATACTGATTAGTTAAATGATATTTTATTTTGCATTGTTTTTCATTTATTGACGAACTTAACTTTTTTGCGTACGCTTCAAATTTTTAAAATATTTTTAAAATGTATTTTTGTAGCAAACGTTAGTAAAATCGTTGTTAAAAAAATTTTATTGTAAGTTGTAATCAAAACCAGCATATTACAAGTAAAGGTAAATAATATTATTATAGAGTTAGACAGTGTCGAAGTGTGTAGATAATATGCAATACTCGCCAGTCGCCAATATAATAATGCATATAGATAATAAGAATATAATGATATTCTTATTATATATCCGATGATTATTATCTTCCTATTGTACCTATCTACAAATAATTAAAGAGCCGTCATACGTTTTCTATTTTAGTTTTCGTTTACCCGTTTACCGTGTCTTGTGTGTGGAGTGGTTTTTTGTGTTTACCCTCCCCCCTCCCCCATTTACATTGCACCCCATGGTAAATGTATTATTTATATACGAAACATATAAAAACTTGGTTTAAATTATACTTAGCCCCCCTCCATTTCATAATCCTGGCTACGTCACTGCATGTGCGAATACATTGTGAAAATACTATTCTTGTGTCTTGTGTTCGGTTAGTTCAAAATAC
>NC_042493.1:24992284-24993224 GCF_005508785.2 Acyrthosiphon pisum
CACAGTTACTGACCATAATAATATTATGTTTCTAATTTTATTATACTGCAGCAATCTAGTCAGGGTGCAACATTAAGGGGTTTGGTATAGGCAATTTCGATGAAATTCTCGAACCGAATAATTTCGAACCTTTGTTGATCAGGGTTAAGCCCTCACTCTCACATCTACATTTTAAACCCTATTAAGGTATTAATAATATGCCAACATCGTAAAATTATTTTTAGTCTTTATATTATAGTTCCTTCAATCAAGCCCTCCAACCAAACCCTCTTATGTATCCCTCCATCTATTGTCCTTATTGTAAAAATATTTTATACAGATTGTACAAATTAAAATAAATATGACAAAAAAAAAAAAAATATATTATACCTACGGTACAAATATTACGATACTGTAACACTGACCGATGAACTTATTACAATATTATTAAGAATTTATGTAATTTATTATAAATACCTGTACCTATATTTGTTGAAATAAAGCAAATTATTTGAACGAATAACATTAATTTCATGACTCATGGTCAGTATTTGTGTACATTCACCTGTTCTTGATCGTAAGCAACTTAGATCTTCTACCGACCTAATGTGTAGTAAGTACCTAATACCTATAATAATTATAAAATATAATAACCATTGAAATAATTAATAAAAATGATTTTAGTATAAACTGTATTTTAAATTAGAATTTATTTAGTAAAGGTCAGCATCAGAGTATACGACATAAACTCCAAAGATATAAAAACCAAATATATTTCATGCAAATATTAACTTATTATTATATTATAAGTATGTAGTAAGGAAAATTATTATAAAAGTGATATCAATAAAAATGTATACTTCAATATTTTAAGAGGCTGTCAGCGCACTATTTGTTTTCTCTCTCTGGCTCAAACGCAACATAGACAAAATATATTTACGCAAAATCATTTTTTCTATGT
>NC_042493.1:24993274-25110109 GCF_005508785.2 Acyrthosiphon pisum
GACATATCGATTTGTCTAAATATTGTCTCAAGACAATTAAAACATCATTTACATTTACAACATTTTTTTATTCGTTTTGAAAGTGGAATACAAAGTCAAATAATAATAAAATATAAAATTGATATGTCATTCCCTCAAAAATATTATTTTCTATCTTTTTTGTAATAGGTGACTTTACTCTAAGATTACTTAAACGCATAGAAAAAATGATTTTGCGTAAATGCGTTTTGTCTATGTTGCGCGTGGGCTAGAAGAGAGAAAACGAATAGTGCGCTGACATCCTCTTAAGATTTTTATTATTTGTTACCGAATTAGTAATCAATATCAAGTAAATTTAGAAATAATATTAATATTGTTAACTTGGTAATATATTTGTTTATTAGGATAGTACGTTTGGAATTTTTTGTATCTTTACTTAGTTACTCAAATTCGTTTATATTTTAAAATTAACTTCAACATAGCTTAGGTAGTTAATATTTATTATTTTTTTTGATAACATCTTAACTGTTGTCATATAAATTGGTTAACTTGGCCAGCTTTGATAATAGAGGGTGTGGTAGAGGGCATGATGGCATCTGCTTTGCCGTTGGAAAACCATATCACCTATAACTCTGTTCTCTATGTGTGCCATGGTTATTGCTGTATTTTTGATTATTTGAATAAACAATGCTACATTTATATTTTCTACCCTAAAGTAAACATTTTAATATTTTTAAAATTGTATGCCGCCCTTAAGCAACACATGATTTGCTTGTGCTATTGCGATGGGCTTAGGGGTAAGCCTTATGAAAACAGTTCACGCCCCCTATGGCCCTATGTGGTAGTTCCAAACTTGAAAAAATAAAAGTACCTATTTTACTAGATTATGAAAAATAACTAATTTTTACACACAAACATAATATATTACTATACAATATAAATTATGAAATTGTGTACTTAGAATATATACTTCAGGATTTATAATAATTAGTATAGAGTACATTTATTTACTATGATTATCTACACGCGTAGCTAACAACGTATTACACAATTAGTAACTTGACGATGAAGAGTGTGTGAATAATTATAGATAATATAATATTATTACGTACTATATATATTATGTAAATCAGTTAGATCTAATGAATTTAATTTGTATTTTAACAGAGATTACCCAAAACAAAATATTATGTTCTATAAAATATATACTAAACATTAAATAGATCCTATATCCATTCCGTTAGTCTTAATGTTGGTCAAAAGCATTTTATCACAGGAAATTATGTTATAGTTAGGTATCAAAAGGCACAGGTCTGGAAAACTTTTGATTATTCGGAACAAATTATGAGCGTTTTTACGCCGTAACCAAAGTTAATTACATTTGATCGTAAAAGTAATTATGGCCCATTTGACCGAATGGAACTTTTCAGTGTTTAATATACTGTTGTGACTCGTGTTTAGTAGGTATAGTATTATTGTAAAATAAACTTTTACATTTATTGAAAAACCAAAACAAAAAAATACCATATATATAGGCATTTTAACTGCAGCTATTCTCATTTAATCGTAACTTTTATATATTTCGTTCTCATACGACCTGTGAAATATCACAACAAAAACATTTCACACTGACATGTAAGTAATCGCTACATTATAAACCTAACGTGGTACCCACGTTAGTTATTTGGATTATCATTTCTATTTTTTATTAGATTTTAAATTTGTATTAGATTTTAAAGTTGTGAAAAGCGTTCTAAATTAGTTACGATCTAGAAGGTCAATTAATTCACATTGCAGTTCAATAGGTGACACTTTCCTTAAATCGGTCACCATTATTCGTGATCTCGAAATTAATATTATTATCAATAACTATATTGTTTGTTTTACTTATTTTGACAGTAGACATCAATCGATTATTTCATACTTTCGACCATCGTACAGTTTTAGTCAAATGTCTAGAAGATCACTGACCAGTATGTATTTTTCTCAATAATTACGGAAACTAATGAAAAACAGCATGAGAAAGGAATATTTACGCAACACCATACGAACTATGCTGCAGTGGGGATGAAAAAAAGATACTAAAATTCTAAAATATTACCATTTTATGGACACGACTCTATAAATATTCTAACTTTTTTTTATTGTTTATGTAGATGATATTTAAAATGTTTTAATTACTATTTAGATTTATTTTGATAAAACTATTGTTTCTCAGTCAAAATTTTTGAAAATGTAACAAAAAGTTTCATGGTAATGAAAAAATATCGAAAATATTTGACTCAATTTATTTTTTTTAGCGTATAACGTTCAAAGTTATTTAAAATTTGCCAAAATCACGAACATTTTCAATTTACCTTGTACCTAGTAAAAATGAATAAAATTTTAAACTGCTCAATCAAAAATAATTGAATTAATATTTACGTGGTACCTATAGTCAAATTTTGTTATTTTTTATGCCCGTACCATACAGGATATGATTGAATCACATAAAATGTCTCAAAACAAATGGTTATAACTTTTTCTTATAAGGGCGACGAAAATTTAATATTTCATCTGAGCTAGAAACTTTAGATTTTAATATACCCACTTGACTACAAACAATTATTTTGGTTGGGTGGTCGATTGCGGGACAGGGGTAACAAAATAACTATTTTAACTAAGACTTGAACTGTTAGGTACGTTCTAATATTTCTTGGTTGACATATGAGACTATTTATTTGTCCTGAACTTTATTATTGAAACGCTTCAGGTTTTTGTCGAATAATTTAACTTTCTAACATAATATAAAAATATTATACCTATTATGTTATTCCGTTCGAACTCGCACGATCTGCTCTCGGACGCGACACCCGCGCTGTTATTATTATTCAACGATGCCGCCGCCCGAGATTCCCCGACAACAATATATAATAATATATAATATTATAAACGTGTACATTTTTCACCGTATTACAATATAATATATTGTAATACGGTGAAAAATTTATATTATAGTATATTATACTATATTATAGTGGCTGTATAGAGGCATACCTACCCCACCCATCAGCTATATACGGGGTGATCCGTGATCGTAAGTTTAACGTATAAGCGACTGTGCAACTCATTATTACAGAAAACGTTTTTGAAATTATTTCTTTTACATAATCTTAAGTCGGTACAAAACAACATTTTTCTATTTTTTTTATCTAAAGTTTTTACTCTTTTTAATGACAATGTACATTTTTAATTTCATATTACAAAGCAGAAAATTATTCGAAGTATTTCGATAGATAATAAATAAATATCGGACAAATAGTTAATTAGTAAAGTGTATTCTATGTTTAAATAATTGAAGTCGTAGACCAAAATGTTGCGGGATACACTTGTACCACTTCACTCCACTCATCAGTACTTTAAATACATACCTATGACTCATAAACTAATCGCTCAAAATAAAGAATCAAAATGCATGTCATTAAATAATAGTAAAAAAATTAAAATAGATAACGATAAAAAATAATAAAACATAAAATTTTTTTTAGAAAAATATCATGTCTACTACTAAAAATTATGTAAAAATTATATTTTCAAAAACTTTAATAGTTTCGGAAATAAAGGATGCTTATAACGTATATGTTATATAATGGATCACTCTGTATGTACAATGTAGGTATGGGGGGTATAAGTATACCTACTCATGTCATACGCGTATACAATATTTCTTCAACGGACTACATAATATCACTATCATCATAGGTACTATAATATAGAAAAACAAACGACTATAGTATATGAGCACCAGTCGTATAAATATAATAATATTATATTATGTTAGTGTATAATATTTCATTGTCGGCAAAAAATTGCGACCAGCTGTCCATATATAATGTCAACATTTTTGCCGGCACACTTTTTGCAGTGAAAAGGCGGGGAACTTAAATTTGAAAGATAATTTTTAACTCGGCATTTTCTAATTAATTTTAAAAATAATATGTAAAATTAAAATCACGTTTAGGTATACATAAATATAAACAGTATAAAATATAATTATAACTGCACGTCATTTTATATTTATGAATAGTTAATATATTATTTTTAGGGTTTACAATAAATAAATATACAATGATTTTAAATAAATACATTTTCCTTTATTTAATCAGTTTATTGATACTGAGGTAACGTTTCGTAACGAAGTAAAGTTTTCCTTAGGTAATCACGCTTCAGCTAGTGTACAACATGAAAAAATAGTAGAATGTATAATGTATTTTTACTACTCACATCATGACACCTGCAGGGGTTAGAGTAGCCCAAAATGGCAAGGGGCACTGATTTTATTTTGAACGTTCCATATAATTTTTTCCTGCACAAAATTTATTGAACCGTAAAATGTATTATTAAATGATTTTAAAAATTAGGTACATTACACAAAATGTTAAATATATAATAATTAATAAGTTGCGAGGCTCATCAAGCCAATAATTATTATCAATATTCTTTTGTATAACTAAAAAAAATATTCTTACTTATTTATATTATTTTCACGCATTGTAATAAATTATGGATGTACGACTTTTCCAAATTATGGACTTAGGCGCCGACGATTTGCAAAATATAACTACAGGTTATATGGTTAACAATCATAATAAAAGACATGCAATAGATTAAAATGTAAAGTACAAATACGAAGTTAAGAACTTATAAATACTGAAAAATATAAAATGATAATTTTTCGAAAATAAATAATTAATTTCAACGGAGGAGAAGTTATTCTGATTAAGTTTCAATGCCTCGACGGTACCATCGTACCGTTTGAAGAATTAATTAAAGGGGACGCCTTATACGCGCATTCAGTGGTAGGGGACTGAGTCCCTCCCCCCAATTTAACCCTTTCATAACATCCTTGATAAACTCATGATATACCTACAGTTGATTTATTTTCTTATTGAAGCCATAAACACATATGTTGATTGCCAATATTTTGAAAGCTCACGTATTGATTTTCATTTTAATCATTAACATCAATTTTACTATTTAGGTACCTATTATTTATTTTGTGACATTTTTGAATGATAATTTATAATATTATTATAATATTATATTTGAAGTAAGTAAGTTAGGTGTTACGTCGAATTTCGATTTCAATCATCGAATTACGTACGAGCTATACCTGCAACAATAATGTATAATCAGTGCTTGATAATTATCTTGTTTCGGTTGAACACATTACAATTAGCTTGAGAAATAGTAAAACACCTTAAAAATATGTAAAACGGAAGTGACGAGCTGAATCTCTTTATTATATAAAATACAGTTGTTCGTTTATCCAAAAATTCACTTTTGAATTAATGTATTTAAAATGATTAATATGTTTTTCAATAAACATATAAATATTAAACACAAATATGAATATTTAAAAAAATATATGAAATATTTTCATAGACAATAGTATCAAAGCATGTCATGGTTCTTCTAGACAAGAATTTGTATAGTTAGGTACTTGAGGTTTTTTTAAATCATTTTTATTAAAATCAGAAAATAATTATTTTGAATAGGTACATTTGAAGTGACTTTAGAATAAAGTATTTCAGTACGCTTATGAGTAGGGGAGATCGGATACAATTGTAAGACAGGCAATAAGTTGTTCAATAAACAATATAAAAATCTCAAATAAATATAACAGTTGGCCCCCTCCTATACAACAATCGATGTTTCCTTACCAAAATTATGAATTATATGTCTTAACAATTTAACAGTATATAGTGAGTATTAGTCTTAGACCTTAGTACTGTTATATAAACGCTTACAATACACCAACAGCATAATGCGAGTATAATATCTTAAGTTAAAAAATATTTATATTTTTAATAATTTAAAATTTAAAATTAAAAAAATGTCGAATTTTTGTGTTTTGGTTAATTTTACTAGTTATTCTACGATAATTATATAGGTAGGTATACATATTTTTATGAATCAATACTTTGTTTTGTTATTTTGTTGTGTTTGTAAATAATGAACAACTAATGCATCTAGTCAAACTTATAGATAATCAAATTTTATTAAATTTTTTTATGACAATAGTTTCGCGCACATGGCCTATAAAAAGGTTATTTGTAACAATTGCAATGCTCAAATGTCCAACGCTCTGAAAAATTGCACTAGTGTGATCTCTTTAATAAACAGAAAAACTATTATTATCCGCTTTTACATATTATGTAATGTTACGATATATTCGTTTGCGTGGGGTAAAAAAAAACCAACATAGTTATATATTTATTTGAAAAAAAATATATAATAATAACAGTTGCTGAACGAAAAATGTGTGTCTGCTGATGTTGACCTAGGACATTATCGACATAAATTGTTCTCAATATAATAATACAAGTGTTGATAACAAATAGGAATGATATAAATTATAGTTTTCTTCTTAAAGTGTAGATGAACGAATTCCTTTTTAATATAATATAAGAACTTTCCAAACACGATGACTATATACAATAAATATTATATTATAATAATATATAAATATATATATGTACCTACTTATATTTACCGTGGTTGATTTGCATACTTCCTCTTTGGAATGTGCAAATCACTGCTTATAGTTATAATATTATGTTTAAAGACGTTTTAATAATCACTTTGTAAAATATAATATAATATTAAAAATTCAAATATGAAATTATATTTCGCATATTTTTGCATATTTTATAGTGATTATGCCACGTTAAGTACCTAATATTGGTCATAATACATAGTTGTATTAAATCAATGTGGTTGATTTAATATTACCGTTTAATTTGAATTTTCTATGGTTAAAACAAAAATAACAAATACAGTATCGCCTCAGACATATAGCGTTTATATCTATAGCGTTTAGAATTGTTTTCATCTTTACAAAAGCAATTTATTTTAATATTAATTGTCTTATATTAAACAACATCTATAATAAATTCGAACAAAAACTGTACCTACCATCTTGATAGTTTTTGATAAAAAAATAACATCAAAGAAATAAAATATATTTTTTATTTTATCAAACCAATATAATTTAAGTAAAAATGTATTATTCTTGTGAAATGTAATAAAATTACCATCGAATGTCAATAAATTAATGAAAAAAAAAAATTCAAAGCATATTTGTACGTATAATTTAGGGGCGATTATAATTTATTATAATCGTGTATTTTATATTAATGTTTTTAAGTGCTCTGCGTCTAAGTCATCAACTGATAATCGTTTTTGAAATGAACGTGCGCGAGTTTTATAAAATTACAATAAAAAATCGGGAAGAGCAGGTACCTATATCTAAGCATACAAATACTTTCACAAACGGACATACCTATATTTATAAAATGTAATATAATAAAACAATACATGTAGAAGGTATTGGTATCTCGTCTGTTTTTTAAGAATCAGACGATTGATGTGTCATTACTATTGTTATTATTATATTTATCATCGGTGTTGCCCCCACCAATCACGATGGACTATTTTATATGTATAATCCCAAACAACTAGTACTTTTGATTTTATAATTTTTTTCACGTGCCTACTTAAACTTGTAAGTGACAAAAAATGTACTTTGTGATAGTTGACAAATGATATTTAATTCATTATCTCTTATGGTATTTTTTTTTTTTTTATTGTTTATCAGCCACTTTAAAAACTACATTTTATTTAAACTCAGCTAACATTCAAACCACTATTGCTGAACTATTAGAATATAGTAGGCAAAACTTAAATTAAATCGTAAATTTTCTAGGACAGCCTGCTTCACGTTTATGTAGTCATTCAATAGTTCCCAATATTAACCAATTAGGTATGTAAAATATTGTGTACCATACCAGTGTGTAAATCGACTCTGGAGAGAACATTTTCATAAATTAAATATTAAAAATCTATCAAACGGAAACACATTGACTGAAGTAAGGACTACATTTATTGATATGACTTTTTATTATTGTTAATTTAACGACATATTATTTAAAAAGATCTCAACGGATAACCATTGTTGGCCATCTATAATGGTGAAGTGTGGTTATTGATATCAAAAAAGTTATCTTGATAACATGTCTCGAAAATCAAGAAAAATGGCCTCAAAAATATAAAAGTTAAATGTCAATATACCTAGTAAAAATAATATTTATTGAGATATTATAGAGCTGTGACCACGTGGTAAACTTTGTAATCAAATGTGTTCTATCCCACTCCATTAAAAAATCCTGAAAATGCTACTGGACTATCTATAGGTACTTAATATATTGCGTACATATTATAAGTGTTTTGGTTTATTACAATAATTTTATATAATATATTAAGTAATATTATACTTATAAAGTTATAACTATAGGTATTTATACGGATGTACAATATATAATATGAGAGATCGTACGACAACACTTCTGATGTATGTGTGTGCGTGTTATAGTCGTTATAAAACAACTAAATAATTAAATACGATCGTATATAGGGTCGATGATACCATAATCCCGAAACTGGAAACCTGTACGAGCGGGATCAGCGGCAGTGCCTATATGACAAAGTACGTTATGGCTGCGTTATACGACGACGAGTTATGATGAGAATCGTGCCATCTTGAGAAAATAACAACATTGTTCAGAGGATATATCTACTAGTATAGAACAAAAAAAAAAATAAAAAATATATATATCTATCGACAATAAATAAGATACTTGTATATATATATGTAGAAGACGTATATTATTAACGTTATATTATTTAGTTGTGTGTATAATATATATATATATATATATGCTCAGTCACTTTTTTCGTGCGGAGTATTTTTTTTCAACCAATAATAACCAGACGAAATAACCCGTATCATCTGGTCCAGCTAGGTTCTCTCTCTCTCCCTCTCTCTCTCTCGATATCTATATACGATTTATATATTATTATTATGTGTTATTTATGCATAGTATATATTATGATGACGTTGTAATCGCGGAACGACTTTAATGGCGTCATGTTATAATAAACTATAATGTACTTATTACCTCAGCGTTTGAAAAGAATATTGTTATAAACATTCGTTTATTTATTTTGTACCTAAACATTCTATTTTAAAAAACGAAATTCGAAATCACAGACAATGTGAATTATGTTACCTATATACTATACCAGTATCAACTGACTTTGTGTAAAATAAATTAATTTATCTTCCTATCATTTTCCGTTTTGCTTCAGTTTAAATATATAGGTAATACAAACATAATTACAATGATTCATTTTATGATTTTCCACTTAATAATTCTGAACAAAATTTGATGTGAACACAAAAAACTGGAGACGGATTCATTGAATGCTTAAATGTTAACGTAAATCCAATATCATTAATATTGGTATTCGACTTTAGACGGAAATATGTCCACAGAATTAAGAAAGTAAACCATAAAAGTATTCGGTTGATTTTAAGATTTGATTTTTTAAATATTTTTTAAAAAATATTTATAAGCCATATTTCTACAAATCATGATAGTTATGTTCATTGGAACTAAAGGTAACCATTTAAATAAACAAAAAATATTCGATTTGTGTGAGCCACCTTATACCAACCTATATAGGGGTCGAAAAAATCTATAAGAGCCCTCCCTCCAAGTGCCCTCCGAGTGCCTTCCTTCCTTCTCAAGGAATGCATTGATATAAATTTATTGAAAACAGTCTAGTAGTTATTGAGTCTATAGTAGACAAAAAAAAAAACAAAGAAATACCAATGTATATATTTATATAATATAGATAAAATATTACAATTGGGTGTTTAACGTGTATTATTACAATCATCACCTTATATTATCACAGTCACAATTCCGGGTAAATTTTACATTTTAATGACAATTATGTGTGGATTGATTACAACTGTACTTTTTGTTCTTTTTCCTAATTTGAAAGTCTAATTTTTTGTTTGTGAAACTCTGCTAATGAAGTCTTCGCACACCTATATTATGTTTATAATTGTATATAATACATTGTTTTTACACTTACACAGTTACACCGATGTCCGATGATCACAATCTGCATGAAAATATCGGTCGAACAAGTACTTCTATGAACCCTTGACCTGCAGAACGTCCATTGGTTATTGTACATTGCAATCGAACACCAGCTTCATAACAATAGCGATACACAAACAAAACATTTCAAAATGTTTAATTATATAGACAATATAAACTCCGTTGAATACTCCGGTAATTGTTTGGGTCTTACCAGGCAATAATTGATAATAATTATTAATCATGGCCGTATTTAAAATTGTTTTGTCTCCGGACGAAGGCGATTAGATAATGCATATACCACCGCCAAAATCAACATTACATTCAATATTTTAATTTCTCAACATTTGGAAGAAGAGGGCGGTAAAGACACTCCCTGGAATCGACTTGATTCTTTATTCCAAAAAATTAATAAATTATTCCACGCTATACCTATACCTACCTATATCTTCAGCTATTGTTCGGTCTCAAAACAAACCAGCAAGTTTAATTGTTAAAAAATTCCTTAGTTTGGCAGAAATTTTAATTTACTACCTCTGCTTTATATTGATAATGATATTATAATGCGATCATAATTTAAAATTGGTGTGTAACTAATAACTGCATCGTTGACATTATTTAAAAATGTCAAAATCATTTTGTACGAGTTTAACTGATATTATGTATTTACTACTTAGTATTTACAATTTTTTTTTATCTTAGGTTATCAATAACATATTTTCACTTATCAAACAATTTATCACTAATTTCATCTACTTGAAGGCTTGAACCATGTGCAGTATAAATTAAATATTGTTTTGCTTTTTGTTAAAATCAAGTTGATTTTGTATTTCACATATATTTTATTTTATTAATTTTGTTTTTATATTACCAGTGTCATAACTAGTATTTATATTATTAAAGCTTAATAAATATTTTTTGTACAATTAATAAAAATGGTTATCGATTTATACAAAAACTGTGATTTATTATTAAAAAGTGACAATGTTTAAAAATGTGTAATACGAGTATATATTCATTTATAAATAACATAACTCTCCGTCACCATTATTTTGTGACTTCGTGTATATATATAATATATAGTTTTGCATAAATTATGCATAAGTTGTGTATAAGGTGCCACAAAATGTTAATTACTTGACGTGAACATTTTATTTTTTATAATATTTTTACAATAATATATGCATATTATTAAGACGCCCATCATAGTGGCCTGAAACATTACATATTTAGGGAAGGTTGCTTTCAAACATCAATGTGTAACTTTTGAAGAAGTGATATTAAAGGATAATAATAAAACTCAATCTTAAAGGACATCATTGCGGAGTAAACTTCCTGCTGAAGATGTTATTCATAGGTATACCTATTTGAATGGATTGTAATCTATGATGGTTCCTGTTTCAGAAAAACTATTCAGTGACACTCCGTGATATTATGTCATAAGACTAGCATTATTTTTTATTTAATTTGCATGGTATTATGTTACATTCAATGTCGTCAATCAGTTATTTTCAGTAATGACTTGTCATTGTAATGAAAATAATAAATATATAATATTTAGCACCTGTTATTTTGTATGCTTTTGGTTTAAGCGTGAAATCAAAAATTAAGTCGGGGGTGGGGTCTGTATCTAAACTTCTTCAATAACACAAAATACTTTAAATTCCAAATTTTTCCTGCGCAAATAATAAGCACATATTTGTGTGATATTTACGTAATTTTCCCGACAGCTAAAACCATTTTTTTAATTCACACAAGTCGTCAGTCTCTGACCCACAAAAAAATCTTTCATAACCAAAAAGTAATATTAAGTCTTTAGAAAATTAGTAATAAATCGATAATCTACAGTTTAGAAATTACCGACAAATTGCATTACTAAACATGACTAAACTTATCAGTCAATTACGGAAGTATACACAGATGACCCACTGTAGTGACGGGTGGCCAACGGAATAACTGTCACCGCCTAATCATTATCCATTATCCGATCCATTATCCGACATTGTAGGAATTTCTGACATTAATGGTAACATAATATTATTACATATAGGAAGGCATTGCCCATAAAATATTTGTTCGATCGTTTCGGTTTCCGAGCTCATCTTACGACCGTGCCCGCCTATACCTAATATAATAATTTTAAATATACACAGGAATTAGAAAGTAAGCGATTTGTCGGTGAAGAAATGATATTATATCCAACTCGCATGTACCTACGTATAATACATAATATTATGTACCTATGGCTACCGTCCGTTGCCATTATAATAAATGCATTTCATATAATCGGCAAATCACCTCGATCTGCTACTTCTCATTATAGATCCTTCTCGTTATTTCACGACGGTGTTCGGTCGTGAACCTAAACAAAAAAAAAAAATAAAAATAAAAATGCAGTCCTTACAAAAACAAACAAACCGTAGGTATACTTTTATAATATTGATATGTGATTTGTTTTTATCAACATTTTATTTTCTCGCATCAGACGCCGTAATGCATAAGAGCATTTCTCTCACGATATTTTTAAATCCAATACAATAGAAACGATGGGTAAATAGGTTAGGTTAGGTTAACATGTTTGATAATTGTTCCCAAAATTTCTTTTCATGGACAACAAATTATTTTCCAGTGAGATCGTGATGAAAAGTGGTATTTACCTATATTAATTTACCCGTTTCCTGCTGACGATCGAGCAGTGGATTTAGATTTTAGACCAGGGATGACTCGTATTTAAGTATAGGGATGGGTATAGGGGCAGTGAGAAGCAATGTGAGCAACAGAAGCAATGTGAGCAACAGAAGCAATGTGAGCAACAGTTCCTCCTCCGGCTCTCGATTAAACCGGGGGAAAAAAAAAGGTATAGGGGCAGGGATCAGAACTTAATATAATTATATACATAGTAGTATGTAAAAAATCTTCATACATTTCACTAACCATTCAACAATTGCCTAAAAATATTCAAATATCGTTGAGGAAAATAACTTTTTCTAGACCATTGTGTCATTGGAACAATATTTAAAAATATCTAATTCACTTTTGTTTTATACTTATAATTTGACTAAATACAATCTCATAATACTGTATAGGTAATTTAAAATGTAATAAATTGTTCTTACTTTAAAAACCTTCTAAATCTACACCGAATGGGTTCGTAAACAATTTCGATTGTCTTTGAAGACTTTTGTAAGTGCAAAAAAACTTCTCTCTACAGATTCTGTATAGTAATGTGGTATAGTTGCCATTCACATCCTTTGCTACAGGTTCGTTGTTCGAACAACTTCGTATCCTTCATGTATCGGAAGTTTGAAATTATTTAAATTATCTCGAGTCAGTTATTTTTTTTAACACTCCGTTAGATTTGTTTTGGATTTCAATAATATACAACATGTGATTATATTATGGTATTGCGTTTCTGCAGGTTTTATATGTACAACTTCCCGATGAAATTAAGTCGAATCGGAAACACACAATACTTATGAATATTTACGAAAATACCAAATTGAAAAAATCGGTTATTGTCGTGTGTTTTCTTTTAAATCCGTTTTGCACTTGACCTATGTCGTGCCCACAAAAACCGTCCGTTTACATTAAAATGTCATAATTAATATATTATTATTACCATCCATTAGTATTATTTATGAGATGCGCACTACAGTCTACACCTAATATAGCATTATTATGTTCGCTTTATTGGGTGGTAGTTTCGAATATTTATTTGAGAAAACATGTTTAGGTACCTATACCGTTATCGTGTGGTGTTTGCCCGCATAATATTAGATATAAATTAAGGACAGGATTTTATTGATTGCTACTTTTTCTCAGAACAAATATCAAAAAATTGAATAATTATTGAATATAGGTATAATATTTGTTCATTATCAATATAATATATTTATATATTTTATACTCTATAATAGATGTATTTTAAAGTTTCGAATATATTATTTTAAATTTTAGGAATTTCTTGAATTCCATTACCTATAAAAATGTATTTATTGAATTTAATTAAAAAAGTTAATTAATGCGTTCACGAGTGATGATTAGGTAAGTATCGGATTTGCATAATTTAACAATACAAGACAAGTAGTGAATTATGGTATATTTAAAAATGTCATTGATTATAATTTATAATAATTTAGTGGGAGATTACTTTCAAGTTATAATGCACATAAATATACTTAGCTGTATTACTTGCATAGTTAAAGTGCTACACCTGTAACTAACAAACAGGAAAATAAATAAATTCTCTACATAAACATCAAACGGTGATAAAGTTTTGATAATCAGCATTTCATCACATAATTATGTCTCAACTCAAAAGTATTTACCTATATAGATTATAAAGTATAAACTATAAAAAATAAATGAACACGAAAACACGAAATTATTAGTAATGTAAGTTCAACAAATATTTAAAACAACTTTTTACAAATTATTTTATGTTTTGTCTGAAAGAAAATTAGTATAGCCATAGCTATACTGAACTATATTATTATATAATAACTAATAACAATAAACTTAATTAATTATTATGTATCACTTGATCAGTACTTATATATATATATATAGGTAGTATTTCAACCATACCTATTATTTATCGTCAAATTTAACCCGTGTAAGACCGACCGAAAACTACACCATAATTATAATATAATTCTATGTATTTTCATTTTATTATATTACAATACAAATTAAATAATAGTAAACGAATCGCGTCACCCTATTGCTTACATAAACACATCTACCCTATTTCTTTGTTTTAAAATAATGAACTCATATAATATTATTTAATGTTAGCGAATAATTAATAATCATATTTATCTATTTTTATAACTTATAGGTAGCACTATAATACTACTCTTATTCATGGCTAAATAAAAATAGGTAAGTGTGTCTTTTAAGTTATTTATTGATAATTCAAAATTAACTTAATTCAGACAAAAAATTCTTGGAAATGTACCTATGCGTCAACATTTTTAGATACATTTTATATTCTGTCCAAGAATTTCAAAATATAAAAAATGGAAATCATAGTTTGAAAAATTAATTAATTATACTTCATATATTTTTATAATCTATAAATAGAGCTGGGATTTTAATGCTCTAAAAGTCCAAAAAAATGAAAACATGCCTTAATAATTTTAAAAGACGCACTATGAAAATGCGTAAAAAATATATTTCTTACAGTTATTTCTAAAGTAGTTTAATTAACTATATAATGGTTATACAATAGTGATTTTTTTTCAGTTTACACTTCAAAATATACCTTAGGCTCTAAAATACAATTATACTGTTATCTATATTGTTTAGTATTATTTGTAGGTATGAAAACGGTAGTTGGTGACTATTGCATATTTACTACATGTTTGACGCTATCTGACCACGAATACCAATATACAGGTTTTTATTACAACAATACAATTTGTTCTACAGTTTACGTTTGCATAAAAAGTAAATTGTGATAAATGTTCTGAAAACTTTAAAAATGATGTTAAATTTATCAATATAGGCATGAAAAATTATACAAAAGTTTATTTTTAAAGGCTTAGATATTTAAATTGAGAACTTATCAAATTTTTAATACAAGTTATTTGAAAATGTTGGGAGTTTTGAGCATTTATTAAAAAAAAAAAAAACTAGGGAAATTTGTAATATTATTTAACATGAAAATATTGTCACAATGTAACAATAATTCGAGTAAAGTAAGTATGGAACATTTTTTTTTTTTACCAAAATTAGGTATTTTATGTTGTTAGCTATTCTTCAATTTATTATAATAGTTAAAATAAAAAAAAATATTAGTTAAACTGTAGTTTTAATAATTGTTGAGTAACGAGCAGTGTTGAAAGAATCACATTGTATGCACTGTAAGACCATCTCAATTAATGACGAGTTATATAGTTCAGATAATATTGCCTATATACACACTCGTGATACGACGGCGGCGACTGGCAGGTACCTATATTATACCCGGTATCTACCTACATACTCGGAGGCGGCTGTGGCAGACGTTGTGGCGCGAACGAAGAAAAAAAACACAATGGCAAAGCCCGACGAGGACGACCATAACCGTAGTCGTTGTTTCAGCTGCAGTAGCGGTCGCCGCCGCAATGTCTGTCTATTATTTTATTATTATTATGTCATATCGTTTGTATTATTATAGGCATATAAAAATACAAGAGGGAGGTTACTAGACATACAAACTCGACACCGAGATTCTCGAGAATCGGTACAGTGTACACACTGCGCCATCGTCTAATATCGCAGTGTAACATACCTCCATCATATTATTATAGGTATACTTAAACACATAATAATATTATATGTACGCGTACTATACGGTATCTGTATGAAATAATATATAAATAATAATATATACACCTATACCTAACTAGTATAACTATACAGGTTGATTTTTTAAACTTGCTCACTTCCATTTTTCTCTTTTATACTACATTATTCAAATTTTAATTTTTAGAATTTCCAAGTATCTATACTTAAAGACCATATTTTTAAATTTCTGATTTTTTTTTGTACTTAGTGTCCTGTGCTGTTACAATAATTTCTACTTTTCAAAGTAGAACCCCCCCTCCCCTTTGTTACTGCTAATTATTTAGTTGATCATTTTCTAGAATCTCTGGTAATCAAAATTACCATACACATATTATCCTTAATACACAAATAGCTATGTACAACTCAAAAACTACTCGCTAGTGTATAAGATACCGACATCAAAATTCTAAAAAAAAATAATATCTGCTGAATAATAAAAAATAAAATAGTCCCTATTTGAAAAACAGAAGTAAGTATTCTTACAGAATCATCCTTAAGTGGTACAAAAAAATCACCCAATATACAACAGAAACTGCTCATAAAGTCTGTTATTTTAAAAGTGATTTTGTTGAGCTGTAATTTTGTACACAGCTACATTTAATTTGCATACAATTATATTAATTTATATTTGGAATATTTTTTTTATATAAAATATTGTAGAAAAATCGCTTATATCTATAATAAATAAATCGGTGACAACACAAACAAATTTACGTTCGACTTCGATTTTGTTATAACCGATAATTGATGTACATTGTACATACAATAGTAGAATACATGGAATACACTGATTTTTGGTAACTATATATATATATAGTAAGCTCTAGGCCAACTGGAGTTAAAATTTGTTTTTTTTTTTGAAATTAGAAGTTTGACAAATTTTAATTGATTTGGCTTTTGAAATGTATATGTCTTTGATTTAAGCATTAAAAAAAAAATATATCGTTTTTTTCATTGTTATGTTCATATAGGTATATCCATAAATTAAATGTATAACTATAGTGGCCTTGTATTTAGTTGTAAAATAAGCTTCTTTTGAAATTTCGAAATATTTATTTTAAGTTTATAGTTCAAACGCATTCATCGTAGGTATAAGTAAATTATTTTCAAATTCGATCGTTTATTTCTTAATTATTTTTACTGCAGGACCGTGATACATAGGATGGACTTGAGCGCTCCAAAAAATCTAATCCCTAGTTTATTATTAGATTACCTATAGGTAATCAATCGAAAATTACGTTTGAAACAGTTGAAACTATTATCTTTTTAACGGTTATGTGGGTATATTATACTTTTCAAACGTTCTGTAAATAGTATTTGTTTGCATATTACTTGTGGTAACTTGGTTTAACCCACTCATTCTTGACCTAATTTAGTCCTTCAGTCAAAATACGCATATAGACCTAGGGTCTATCTTACGTTAATGTGACTTGCACTATATTAAAAAAATGTGTACCTATGCTTTTTATATTGGAATCCTGTTGTAAAACATTTAAAGAAAAGTACCTACCTAACTATTATCAAAAAAACCACTCGTTAAAAATGTTACTGCTCAGAAAAAAGTTTCCAATCGAGACAACCTTTATCTTGTCGTGACACTTGGAGTAGGTGGGACAAGTGAGTGTATAAAATATACCTCCCGTACCTAAAAAATGCAGAGCACAAGTCAATCAATCATGAAATTAACTCATAATTATATTTTAGTTGGTACCTACTGTGGGTATAATAATTGACTGCACTTATATTTATAGATAAGAATGTTACTGATGGTATAGAACCAAAGATTATCTTGGACGATTCTGATCGTACGATAATAACCCTACGATGACATTACCGCGGTCGTAACCATAACGGCGTGGGACTTCATTTATTATACATTTATTATACCTAGGTATAATAATATTTACCACATGCTGCCGGTCGTACTGTCCATACACACACATACAACGAAAGATCGATATCTATTAATTAAAGACATTACATATAGTACCTATGAGTGTAGAGGAAGGAGAGTGAGAGAGAACAAACTTCGGACGGATTGCTGCGGCATGGCGGAATATGGACGAACACTTTGCGGCAGCGACCGAGTGCGGAATCTTGTTTCCGTCTAAACGCACCGCACAACAATCGCATAATATACACACATGGACACGACCGCGGGCAAAGGCGACGGGTACACCGGACACGTTTATTATTATTGTTGTTATTATTATATATGATATCGCGAAACCTACGTTGTGTATATGTAGGTAATAGGTATATGGTATCCATTAGCAGCAGTCGCAGCCGCCACATCCGTCGATTTCGCACGTTCGACGTCTACGTATCGTTTTGACGTTTTGACGTTTTGACGTCTTGACGCGTATAATATATGATTACAAAACAGCTGCTACAGTCTGAAGAACACCACATCTCGGCTACTCAACCATCAATAATAATAATAATAATAATATACTGTGTTAGGTGACAATACTAATAATATTTTAATATTATTATCGTTACCTATTATAATCACATATTCATATACGAGTATAATCGTATAAGAGTGTTCTTATGTAAGTGACTAATAATTTACCTAAAATTAGTATTAATATACTCGTGCCTTCCCTCAAATCACTAAAATATAATATGTCAGTAGCGTAGTGAAGGGGGTACGGGGTTGTATTGGTTTTGTTTTATTTTTGAAAGTAAGAATTGTTCAGTATTTTATGGTACCTATACAAATGTGTGATTAGAGGTTGAAACTGTGAATATGCTTTTAAGTTTAAAACCACCATAAAAAAGACATATAATTATATTTTACAACAATGTGGACTTGTTCATGTTAGTATACATATTTTGAATAAGTTGAAAGACATATATCACCTATATACATAAAATTTAAAAATTGTATTTTTAAATTTTTAATATTTTTTTATAAATCCCCCTTTTAGAAACCTTTTGGCTACGTCACTGAAATGGGTCAAAATTTAATTAAGATCGTCCATGGACTAGACTAATTGTACTCTATTATCCATTCAGTATTCTGAATATAGTATATTGAGAAAGATGTAAGTATTCAACAATTTATGTTGATGATATTTTAAATTTATTTGCCATAGCAGAATGACGTGTTTTATTAAAATTAAAAATAATAAGTTATATTTAAAATTTAAATGTCAATAAATTATAATTGGGGGGGATAACACCTCCTACGTTTTTTTCTTATAAAATATAGTATCTAGTACTTCAGCCCCCCCCCCCCAAAAAAAATGGAATATTTAGGCCTATGACCAAATGCACCAATGATAACGTCACGTATAGTAGCAGGGCCATATTTAGGGGGAAGCAACGGGGAAATTTTGCTGGGCGGCCAATTTTTGATACATTTAGGATTCAACCAGGCACTGGTGTATCTACATTATATGAATAACATTTTTTTTTTTTATAAAAATTTGGTCGGCACTTACTTGGACTTTTTAATTTACTTGACTTCATTTTGTCAATAAATGAGTGATGACTATTAATTTTGTAATTTTTTTTTAAATTTATAAAAAAAAATGTATAACAACATACAATTGTATAATATACTATATACTATATAGTATACAACTGTATGTTGTTATACATTTTGAAAATAAAATAATGTATCATCATTATCTGTGTTTTTCACAATATTTTCATAAATAAAGAATTATAGCTAAACAATTAAAAAAGGGATAATTTTTTTCTTTTGGTGGGTGGAGGGTAACGCAAAAAGTGTAAATAAGACCCTGCCTTCACATCAAATTTTGGGTTCCTGTATCTACTAAATGTTTAATTATTATTATATTATATTGGCTAGGTGCCTAGGTGTTTAACAAACTAATATTTAATTAATTTTAACAACAATAATAATTGTAACTTATAGATTTGTTTTTTTCAAAAAGTTTATTATTACAATGGACAAATTATCTAGTTACGTTGTTAAGTTAAACAAAATGAACTAGGTATTTATTTTTTAACAATATAAGTACCTACTTAATGTCCCCCTTTGCCTTCGCTAAATTTCTACATTTCAAATTACTTATAGTAATTCGATAGTAATCCGATATTATAGTGATTCATAGTCTGTGAGTTTACAAATCATAAAATATCTTTTTACGTATACATCAGTACATCACACTGTCGGTATGGTTGCGTCAATAATGTCACACATTTGATGTAAATTTCGGTCAATTGTTTTTCTTTACAACGCGTATGTAACAATTTAATGCGTTGTATATAGTGCAAGTGCAATAGGTATAATATGCGATATTCGACCACCTGTGCTGCCGCAGACGTCGACGACAATATTTTTTTTAAATAATTTATAAAACGATATCGCACGGAGTTTTGTTTGGAATAAATGTCACGCGTTTACAATATTTTATTTTTATAGGGTGAAGTTAACTCATGATATTATAATATGCATACAGCGTGAAATATTAATATGATGTAATAATCTGTGGCCCGGAACCCAAACAATATAAAAATTAATAACGTTCTCGAATACATCACGATTTGAATTGTTATTACCGTCCCAAGTGCCACGTTACCTATATTATAAGAAATGTCTTAGAGTGAACAAACAATTTTTTTTTGTCGTAATTGCAGTTATTGCGTGTATAATTATAATTTTAGAGAATTTATATTTATTCGATTGATGGTGTTTTATTCAAAAAAATATATTTCTTTAAAACGTCGGATTACTTGGGGCAGTTTTAAAAATGTAATTGGACATTTCGGTGGAAACATTTAGATTTTATTACATAAAAACTTGGATTTTAATAAGTTCTATAAGAATATATCACCAAAATTAAATGTATCCTATACATATACCATAATACCATAAATCCTCGAAGTAATTTTAATTTTTTTTCTGTAGCCTGTGACTATTATTGTAGCGTACCTGTGATGTCAAACTCTGGCTAGTCATACAAATTTACAATTATTACATCAAAACCCTCATGAGGAAACTATTAAGGTTTCTATAATGTAATAAGGAGAACATTAAAAGTTTAAGATGTGCTTACTGTAAATTAAGAATCTCCAAGATAGGTACATTTATTTACTAAAAAAAAGTTCAAAGTTAATATTTAATAATAAAGATTAAATATTTAAATATGACAACACGCAGTTAAGGCGCAAAAAAACATTAAAATTAGTTGTACTTATTTCAACAACTGATATCAATTCCCAGAGTTTAACAGTTTGACGGAAACGACGGGTGGATATGTGTAGTGTTACTATAGGTATACAGTAATATTTAAGACTTGCATATTATTAAGTCTCAACGGGCAACAAAATAAATTCATATAACTGCAGTAGAGAAATAAAATCCATTGTTCTAATGAGCACATAATGCACCGAAAAAAATAATCACTATAATAAGTACATACCTAAATAATTTAGTTGCAAATGGTATAATGAATGCAAATATTTTTTGGTAAAGAGTATATTATTATAGACTAAAGGGTATAAAAAACGAATTTAGTAGATATAAAATATACATAATTGTAATTTTTAGTTAAATTAATTATCGATGTAACTATAATTTAGTTTAATCTACTATTTATTAGATTCGTAGTATGGTATGAATTAAAAATTAAAAATGTATTGTAGCATACGAACATCTCTACTCCAACCACCAATCGTCATAGTTTATGGTATTATTATGTTCTCTGTCGTCAGTCATCTGTCATCTGTTATTCTGACAACTCTGTAAATTAGTTTCGTAATTTTACATATTTTGATGCAGACGCGCGCATGTTTATATTTTCGTTCGTTAATTTGTTATAAAGACTAATACCTATCTAGTTTAAAGTGATTCGTACTTTCGTAGTTTCGAGTATTGTCAGTTGTCACTTACTATGTATGACCTACTCTGTGAAATTTTGAAGATTCTGTGACTGCTCGAGGTAAGTTTAGTTAGTAAGTGTTTTTTTAAATAATTTTAATTATCATTTATTTCTAGTTAACTAAATATTGCACTACAGTAAACGTATTTTGTAAATTTTAATACTTTTGCTCAATATTTGGGCATTGTAGCTTGATCTAAGGCAGGTGATATATCTAATGATCATTTTTTATTAGAAAATGATTTATACATTATTATTTTGACAGTTTATATACTGAGTGAGTTTATTAAAATAATACCTAAATTCATGTACTTATATGAATGTTATTTTTTTTAATATAACTAATGACTCTTTCAAATGTGCCCCACATGGATTCAAAAGAACCCCTTCATAGTGGTACCTACATATGAATAAAAAGTTACTTGTGTTTAACACTTTTCCATAAATTATTATTTCATAATATAGAGTTAAAATAATTACAGTATGATGTTAAAATAATATGATAACCTAACAGAAGTAAAATATAGTTCAAATTAACTAAAAAAAAATTAATTTTCTTTTAAATCTTTCCCACTCTCCTCTGAGTTAAAATGTTATGATATTTTATTATAAATAAGTACACATTATATATTAAAAGTCTAAAAAAAATTTTTCTTTCTTTTTGGAATAATTGTACATTTTAATTGGTCTCCGTTCTATATTTATACCAATATCGCTATTTTATAAAACTATCTCATTATTAATACATTTTATCGTGCATATTAAATTATCTTTATGATAATAGAATAACCTATATTAAGTGGTTTTGCAATAATTATCTTCAGGTGGACAATGAGTATATTGAAACCTTGCCTAGTAACATAGTATAATATTTTAGTGGCTCCGGTGGTTAAGCTCGAGGTTCCCCGGATCTCTCGTTGGATGAGGGCTCGGCCCCCAAACTCTTCAGGGCTTAAATATCTAACCTGGTGGGGGGGGGGGAGAGCATACCTGCCTTACGCGCAGACGGATGACCTAACAAGTAAACTGAACCTTGTTAGTTAAAGTCTTCAAGCTAAAGGGATCCCCCGTCGCCAGTCTTGATGGCCAGTCTGTTAAAGTGATGTAAGAATATCTGTTATTATGGCTCCATTCGCCTGTCGACTCAGGTCGCCAAACTCGAGTTCCTACGTGTGGCATTAAAGTAGTGTTATAAAGCGTATAAACGTAAATCACAAACTTTGGATGGCTATAACTTCCAAAATAATGATTTCCACAATTTTGTTTTGTTCCATTGTTCTTAACTCATTGAAATCCGTATATTTCGAAAATAAAAATTCAAAAAAAGTGAATTTATGCCATACCTTGTAATATAAAAATATTATACCAATCTGTTCTCTATAGGACGTAGGTATTAAATCACAAATGTTGTATATAGGTATTTAAAATATATAAACTAGAATATTAGATGATTTCTTTAATCTATATTGTTTTGTTAATTTTTATAAAATGTATTGAGAATAATTTTAATTAGGCACATAAAATGTTTATTTTATACGCTTGATTTTTAGTCTTGAGTGATGAGTATTATCAACAAAACTATACCTAGGTAGCCTGGCAGATAATAAAGACCAAAACCTAATTATGAAAGTATAATAATTAAAAATGTCCATAACACACCAAGTTTTGATGTTTTAAAATTTAAATAATGTTTTTTTATCCATACCTAATTTATAAAATCGATTGCATACAATAATTATTCATGTATGCCATGCATGTTATAAAAGGTAAATAAAAAAAAAAAAATTATTTTTTATAAACAGCCCTCTGATGCAGTTGGGTGAATGTGCTTATGACTCTGTGCTAATGTGCTTATATTATATTACGGCTGTAATAATAATTTTAAATAAAATCTTGCTCTGATTATGCGGAAATACACATGTATAATATTACGTGCGCGTATAGTCGTATATAATAATATAATACATGGTAGTTTAGTATAGTTATGTGTACACTGCGCATATAGCGTTTTGATTCGTGACGGGAGAAAAAACCACGCGAATGAACACGACTACCCGCGCGACGATGATAAACGGATCAAACTCCTCCTCGTCCTCCACATCGTCGTCGTCATCATCATCGTCGTCGGGCGGTGCTCGTCTGGATCTCTCGAGAAACTTATATATACGCATTATATACGTACTTTTCTCCAGCCGAGTAAACGCGATCCGAACTGCTAATTTATGTGCCGCACACACACACACACCCCGTACAATATATATTATATATTATTATATTATATATATATGTACCGATGAGGCGGCGGAGGGTACCGCGGTAGGTGTAAGCAGGTATATAACTCTAATACCCATATTATTATTTATACAATATAATCGCGGTGGGGCGGCACAAGTGTTCAAGGTGGTTGCAGGGGCGATGCGGCGGCGGAATAGGAAATATCGAGTCGTCGTGTTGTGTGCGCGCATTTAAATATATACGTCGGTGACGACCTTTTTTTTTTTACTCTTCGTGTGCCCACCCGCCTCTGCCTGCCTACTACCTATATATTATGCATCATGTGCAGTGCAGTGTGTACATAACATATATCGTTGATCTCCGTGAGCTGATGAGTTTGCGGGCGCTCTCCTCTCGCGTCAGTCCGCTGCTCGGGAGACACTCGCTCGTCGCCCGACACTTGTATAATATATTAGCGAGGTATACGTACCCCCCACACCGCCATAATATAATATATAAATATGTGTGTGTGTGTATGTATGCGATATAATGCGCGCGTGCTGGCTTACGTTCACGATTCGCAGCCAGCCGTCGACACTCTTCGTAGGTACGTTATTATATACGAGTCGGTCTCTCCTCCGTCCCACCGCGGTGTCTATATATATATATATATATACACCTTACGAAGCCATTTGTTCGCAAATGTGTTTGAGCACAGATCATATCGGCAGCTGTGGTTCGCCTCGCAGCGGACTTATACGGTGGACCGCGGCGAACTCGAGCGCGTTATGCATACACATTTTACATATATATATATATTATGCTCTCGTAGTCTCATTCCTCTTAATTGTCTCCGCCGCCGTGCACACGACGACTGCAGTTGTGTACGTCGTCTTGAATATAAGTCCGTTTTTCTGTCGTGTACGCACAACAGATGCCTATAATACATAATATATACACACACAGACGAGACGTGTCACGCGTATTATAAATGGTATATATATAAATGTTGTATGATAGTATGGTTGAGGTTGATCCAGCACTGCCCGTGAAAAATTAATTGCCAACGTCGATTTACCCCGTTCGATTTGCTATCCGTTGAATGTAAGCTGCGCAGATTTTTAATACGGTCATTTGGATTGTTTGAATCAAATATAAAATTAAAATTATATCCAACCGCGTATATAATATGTATTTCGTTTTCCGTAACTAATGGAAACAATATATAACTGAAAAAAATTATGGTGTTTTGAGAATCAAGTGTTCAACATTTTGTGCTTAAAAGTAAAACGTATCTAATAAAAAGTAGCCTATGTATGAATGTATTGACGAAATTGTTAAGAAAACAGTTGAAAAATTAAATAAAGGCAGTAGATTTACTCCGTCATTAGCTTCATTAAATAATATAAAAAATATAAACGACGAACATTTTTTACCAGGTAATTTTGGATGGTTTTGACAAAATATAAAATACAGGTCTAAAATTACACCTACCTAATAATTTTATTTTCTGTAATTAATGCAACCTCATACAAACAAAATATATTTGTTTTTCTTAAGTTAATAAAATATCCCTGTGTAGGTCCAGTGGCGCCCCTCGAGTGGGTGGTAAGCAGAGTGGGCGCGTACCAACCATCATGAATTACGAATATCGCGTTATCTATAAATAATTATAAAAAAAATAATAAATACAATGTACACACATAGCTTTTTATTAATTTAGTATCCACGCTAACATGCGCACAGTATATGTATACACAATACACATATTATAATATAACATCTAATACTATGTCTATCACTATATCGCCCGTTTTCCGCAGTACTGTATTTTATTTTCGCGTATCTATCGTATACGAGTTTTTTCAAATATTATAAATTATACAGTCTGTGGGGGGGGGGGCTAATGCACCCCAGTGACCACGTGACCAGATCCCTTGGTCAAATGAGTTAACCGGTGTTCGGTTAATAAGGGCGCGGTCCTGGCTATCCCATTTTGACATCACTTCAATAATTGAACTCTGAGGAATATAATATGGGGTAAGATCGAATAGCACCTTGTCTTAATAATGTGGTTATGTTTGAATTTTACTTACAAAATGTGTACACACAAAATTAGTTGATAATCACTAAATTTTCGACGAATTACAAATCTTCGTTGTCGACAAATGCTAAACAGATACGTTTCATATTTTACTAATATTTTAATATGGGGTAAGATCGAATAGCACTTTGTCTTAATAATGTGGTTATGTTTGAATTTTACTTGCAAAATGTGTACACACAAAATTAGTTGATAATCACTAAATTTTCGACGAATTACAAATCTTCGTTGTCGACAAATGCTAAACAGATACGTTTCATATTTTACGTTGGTTATTATTTCTAAATTGATTTCGTCGAGTAAAATATAATTGTAATGTGTGGACACAGATGTCATTTTCAATGATTGATTAATAATCTATGTTTATGTTCTAGTTTTGGTTGCAACATAAAGTTTAAGTTATACATGTACCTATATTGTATAAATATTTGAACCAAATTACTAAATCGAATTGGATGTTTGAAAATCGTTGATTGAAGTTGTTCAATTTAACCCAACTGTGGCACGATTCGACCATTACCTTTTTCTGAACAGAATGCAATTCGATCATTACCATTTTGTCTGTACCGAGTGTCATCTCAATCACTCGACCATTCTAATTCAGATAAGGATTGCAATTTGAATATCCTCATGATATTATAAGCAACAGACGAACTTGCGCTCATTATCACAAACTCGCATGATCACAATATTGAGTACGTTATACATTTATAATATACGATGGTATGCGATCACCATGACCAATTATAGCCGATTGATAATTTTAATTATTATAGACTATAAGATATTTTTGAAAAATAAAACCATACCTAGTGTTATTATGAAATCCCATTGCTGCCAGCAATCCAGATAATTCACGCCATTGTACCTAAATTAAAATCCATCTAAAATATTTACTATCATTCATTTATACATGGTTTATTATGACAAATAAATGTTTTTAATGTTTATGGTTTAATAAAACACCGAATTTAAATCGCTCAAAATACAAAAAAATCTATAATATAGAAATAATTAAGGAAAATAATATTTTAGGAGGTATATAAAATAAACGATTACATTGTGAAGTAGGTACTTATATAGTTGTTGTCATCAGGGTTATTATCTGCAATAGTTATATCGTGGTATAATTTTTAAATCTGCATTTCATTGAAGAGCATATTTGAGTTTAGACACTGGCCAGATACTCAGCGCAATTTACACGCACATGTAATAATATATGTGAATCATAAAACAATTGGTAGGTAGGTAATAAAAAATCTTTTGGTAAATTTATTTAAAAAAAATGTATTAAATATTAATTCTACACAATAAAATTTATATGAAATGTTAGTAAAATGTCGGGATTTTCTCATCACACTCAGAATTTTAAAATAAATTTAAAATATCATCACTATAGCCTATATAGGTACTTACTAATAATAAATTATTACAATTTGAAACATTTCTTTCAATGTGAATAATTGCCAAATTGTATATTCTTTCTTGTGACATTATAGAACATAGTAATATGTCTTAAATTTCCTTACTGCGTGGTTTTAAGACTTTACTGAATAATACTTATAATAATACTCATAATGCTCTATCTACTAGAAATACCTACTAAAATGAAATAGGTATCTGAACATTTGTATAAAATAAGAGTTTTTTTAAAATGTATGTAGGATACGTTTTTGAAAAACATAGAAATCAACAGAAGGCTGGATGACGAGGGGCTGGAGCGTTGAAAACATCACCTTATGTGAATAGGATAAACAGAAAATGCTAAGCAAACCGTTCATATTATATGATATTTACCGTACACGTTACAATATTATAGCGCCTAAATGCATAGAACTGCAGCAGTTGGACCCGATAAACATCCGATGTGTCCGCACTGCAGCACGTTTATTATAGGTATAACACATGTCCGTATGTATAATATATATATAATGACGACCGTCTACTGCACTCGTGAAATGCATTGGCTAAACCGTGACAGTATATTATGCAGTTGCAGTGTGTGTGTGCGCGCAACTGGTAGGATTCGACGATAAAGCTATGTGTGTGTGTGGGCAAGTAAATGAAAAAAAAAATGAACTTGAGTTGATGAAGTTAAGAACGATAAGGTAAAAGAATTAACAAAAAATATATTAAAAAGTTTAAACGTTAATGAGAATAGTATTAACTAAATTCGGTTAAAAAGAATAAGTTAACTTTTTTTTTTATTAGGTACCTACCACCGGGATCTCACATTCTGATTGTGAACCTTACTATTTTTTTTAAACTTAATAACATTTTATTAAACATTCATGCTTTTGGCTTGTTTTTTTGATTAATAAAGTTTAAGCTATTAATTAAAATCCATTATATTTAATTGTAATACTTAATGTACAGTCTATGTTAACTGTTTTTTCTATATTGTATGTGATATAGATATTACTTATTCCGTCTTATTGCACTCTTCTTATGTAAGTGTATGACCTCCACTGTTGGCATATAATTACAAGTTTGTATAAGCTAAATAATTATAAAACCAAGGAATATTTATTTTTATTCAAAATATTTTTACACATCATGATTAAACAAAAAATTAATTTATTAGGTATGTATATAAATAATAAATGTGAATGTAACTTAGCGTTATCATTTTTATAATAGGAAAAATCCAAGTTTTCTCAATGGATACTAGTTTAATTATCAAGTTAGTTAGAAAATGAACTAAATATTATAACTGCATTCTAATATTGTGTAAATGTCTGTCTTTGTATATACTATACTTAAATACGTCTTCGGCATACAGTGGCCATATAATACGTCAACGTTGACGTGCCTATAAAGTTATACCCCATTATAAACGATATTCAAAATATATAAACAGCATAATATCTCGCTTTAAGATCAAGAGGAATCCGCGCGCCGACTGGGGACCCTCCCCGATCCCTAGGGACGACTGACGAGCTTGTCGTGCGACAGTGGACGCAACGGACCCTGCTATAATTGTGGGTCTAAACGCGTGCCGGAAAGTGTCGCAGACCCATGGTTGCCCCATGACATCATTATATAATAGAAACCGTGTAACGTCAGTGGGTGTAGTAATTTCAAATCGGCCATATTATTGTTGTACACAATGCTATCTCCATCTGTGCACCCTTCGAGTCATTCGCGTAATTTTTTAATCTATTTTTAAATACGCATCGCGTTGTATTGTGGTTTTACGGTTGATTTTTTTTATCGTTTTACACGCCATTGGCTACAACCATTAATTTGCTGTACATCATATATTTGTGTAAGATACTGTTCAATTTCAGCTATATCTAATCCGATAACAGTCGTTCGTATTTTTTCTTCCTAATCAGTGCATGACTTGGGAGTCCGAGTGCTTCAAATAATTTTTTTGATATTTTAGCGTAGCCCTAATATTTTTAATGGAACGCTTAGAAGTTAGAACAGTACTTATACTGTTTTAGCCAACACATTATCTTCACTTTCATAATTTATTAAATAATTAAAAAAAATTCTTTTCCGTTTATTGAGAGTTGCGAACAGTAACATGCGATAATTATAATACCCTTGGCCGGCAGCAGTCTATTATCAAATTCAACTATTTTGTGGGTATACATGAAGTCGTCAACGTGATGAATGTTTCAACAGAACACAACTGTTACAGCACAGGTATACGACAAGTTCTCTGTACCAGATAGGCAAATTAAAACTGAAAAGTACCTGATTATATAATTTTTTTTTTTCAAATTTAAAAAACTTTACCTTGCAGGCTAAAGAGATCATAAAAAAGACCTAAAAAAAAAGGGGAAAAAATGTATAGGTAATCAAAATTCATAATCAAAACAAACCAAATCCCCAACTAAAGCGAGATGTCGTTGGGTGGCTACTTTTCTCATGTGTCTGATGTCATAAATATATATGCATATAGGCATAAGGCTTATTGTCATAAATTAATTACGGATTGTTTGTTCTTAAAAATAAAAACAAAAATTTGAAAATATTCTAAAAACATGCATTTTAAATTTCAGCCGAATAAAAAGTAAAAACCGTACAAGAGCCGCCTTTTACTCATTCCTGAATTGTGCGCATAATAATATGACAACACAGAAAAATATGTTGTCTGTTTGACGGCGTTGACTCGGTCGATTCCCCGCGAACCTGTCCACGAATGTCTCGAAGGAATAATATTAGAGGGAGCAGCAAACGCAAAACGGATACGATGAGTAGGTATATTATATAATATATAAAGTTGAAAAACGGCGACGTTTCCTGTTCGGAATTCTGGACACGTGGGCGCACCCCGCGTAAGTACTTTGCCGTGGTACCGTCGCGGAAATCGAAAAGGAACTCCCCGAAATTAGTTTCCCCATATTCTGTTTAACTCACGTCCCGATCTACGCCCCCCTCCCCCACCTATTGCTACTTTTTGTTTGTGTTCGCCTCGTGCGTGGACTAGACTAACAATTTCTGCGCGCCCTGCTGCTAATATTATATTATATATTATTCGAACAAACCATAACCCGAATTGGCAGAGCTCTCCCGTCCATAATATAAACATAGTGACGCATTTGAAAAGTCATGAGGATGTATACACATAATATACTTGTAAATAAATACATACGTATCATCAGATTTTTACTTATTTAAATGTAAACTTAATTTAAAAAAAAAAAAATGAAGTCTTCCCCTTAGCTCTTGCTTCGCCCTATATGGAAATGTTTTCAAAAAGTTAGTAAATTTTTGAATCCCGTATGGGTATTACTTCAGATAATATAATATTTATATCGCCATCATTCAAAGGAGAATAAAGTCCTGCGGATTTAACATATATTTAATAAATAATCCATTATTATTTTATACGGCGGAAAGCCGGATTCGAAATGGCGACCGCCGTTCGCACAGAGATTTGCTGGGACAACTTAATTTTCACGCGTATAATATAACACAATATATATTATTATATTATTATAATGCGATGACGCGGACGCAGACGAGCGAATCCGCACACCGTCGCCGCACTCGAATTCTACCGCACGCGCGCATTTAGTGGTTTTCCGGTACACTGAAGCCCTAACGAGAGACACTCGAGACGTGGCGGTGCGACTGTGCATGGAGTAGTTTATATATTATATTGGTAGAAATATACATCACAGTAGCTGTACTATATATTATATTATAATATTTCACTGATTCGGCCTAAACTCACCTCTCCCCCCAAATCGACCGGCCCCCACCCATCACCCACACATATTGGCCACTACATATACGAACTTCACTTCGACATTTTGTCACTTGTAATTAATATAATAACCGTCCTACAGGCCACCATCCGCCCCCCGCATATTTCAATATCTTGTTCTCGAATATGACATGTGGAGATTTTTCGAACGCCCGCTGTCGTTTTTGAATGAATAATGGATTTAATCGCGATTTATCGAGTGGAAAATAAGATTATGCGTTCTCTTCGTCCATGTGTGTGGGAGCCTTGAGCTTTTTTAAGAGGGCTAATACAGCCAATTTTTATGAGGTTATATGAAAAATTAAAATATAAATAAATACAAGTGCTGTTGATTTTCACCTAATTGAGTAGAATAACGGTTTCGCTTGGAAATTGGTCGCAGAAAGGCTATACAGTTCTGGTTACAACTTACGACATTTTCACTATAAAATGAGGAACACTTTGATTGTGCAATCTTACTCATTATAATATTATTATATATAGGAATAAATTTATTCAACTATAACCTCTTCCATATTTAGTTATATCGAAAAATAAAAATTATATTACACATTATTTTCTTTTTATAGTGGTATGAGGTTTATAAACAATAAGATTATTTGCCCGATTGGTTCTTGCCTGAGATAAACGATTCTTAAAAAACAATTTAAGGGCCACTTTTTTTACGCTAGTACCTATACGTGAAAACCCAGGAAACATCCTATCAAAAAAAAAAAATAGGTACCAATCATATAGGTAGTAAAAATATATTTTTGCGGAGTCATAATAATTTGGAGAAAATAATATTATGTAAACCATATAGAAAACAAATAGGTATATTATTTTTGATTTAATTAACATTTTTCTCGGGTCGTCCGCGGCTGTTTACTTTCTTACTGCTTCTCCTTCATTTCGGATCCGTCAATATAGATCTCGACGGGTTATGCGCATCATATACATGCCACATATAGATTCGATATTAATATTATGACGTTAGGCTATATGTCTATGTGTCAGGAGAGGTGCAGATCAACAACGAGTCTGATGTTGTAGGAGATTAATATAATAAAATATGGTTTTGCCCGAGAGGCGAGGCGAACGCAGGAAGCAGCAAGCTGCAGTTGAATAGAATACGGCCGCTGTAGCATCTGACGTCACAATATAACCTCCGTAGTATCTCCACAATAAGCGTGGCACATAATAATATTACATACATACATACATACATACATATATACATACATTACATACTTACAAATATACAAACATACATATATACTTATACATACATACAGGGCCGTCTCAAGGTTTTTCGGGGCCAGGGGCAAATTAATAATAAGATATGATAAACAAAATACTCATATATATTATATGTATAAAGGGCCGTTAGTATACTGAGGTCTGAGGGCCTCTAAAATTATGATTTTTCGGGTATGTTTTTTCTTCCAGTCCACTGGAAAATGCTATATAATATTTAGATAGCAAGTAAAAAAAAAAATAATTTAAAAACATTTATCTTCGATAAATTTAACATGTAATTATGCATGTAAATAGGTATAACCGTATTAGGTATAGTTTAGTATTATTCTTTAAGTACAGGTACTTATAATAATACAGACTATAGCTTAATGCCTCAATACGAAGATATTATACTACTTTAAAGACTAATAGAAATATTAAAAATTAATCATTTTAATAAAAATAAAGAATAATATGTGCATATTTTAATCAATTATTACTTACTAATATTGGTGTTAATGCTATTCGCTATTTACTATTTTACTGTGCTAGTAATTATAAAGATACAGTGACACTGTGGTAAACATCGACTTTCGAGTAATTAGCAACCGACTGGTGTGGCCGTGCAGGCTGTGGTTTACTATTCAGAATAGTCTATTCTATAATGTATTGGTTATAGGTTTTTGTCTAAAAAAATCGCTTGCTGCGTGCACCGTCACCTATCGTAGAAAATCGAGTCACGTTATAGCGATCTATCCACATTATACTACACACATATACTATACATATTATACTAATATATTAAATTATTAAGTAGGAACGGTGGCATAGACGAGCGGTGCGGTGGAAGAAATTGTTTTGACTACGCGACTGGTCATGCTCTTACGCGCGCATTGTATGACTGTATAAGTATTAAATTATATTTTTATTTTATTTTGAGTATTAATATTATATGGATGACGCAAAGAAGATAATTTTTGTCTCAATAACGGTGGTCGGTGAAAGTTCTTTGTTATTAATTATTATACATCAAGACTTTATGGGGGCCCCCTAAAAATATTCCAACAATGGGGCCTGGGGCAAAATGGTCCCGTTGCCAATCACCAAATGTATCACGCTTCGAGCAAAGGCGTACGCTTACATTTTGAACGACAAGGAGATAATTAAGGCAAAAGGCGTCCGAAGGCATGTAGTTAAAAATCACATGACTTTCAATGATCATTTCGATTACCTTTTCGTCGATGACGAAAAAGAGAACTCTATACTGTACACCAGGGAAAATATATCCATCGGATCATCCAACCATGAGATACGAACAATCAAAACCAAAAAAATATGCTTCAGCCGACAAGATGATAAGCAGATAGCACAGACCGATAGAATACATACATACGCATAACGTATTGTATGATCTTTAATGTATCTCGAGTTAGACAAAAAACATAAAAATCAAACATCATTACTTGGGCTTGGATTTAAATACCTTAAAAATATTTTAAAATACCATACTAAAATATTATAAAAAATTAATTCAATATTTACAAACTTAACTATTTTTTTTCAACTACTTTAAAAACTAACTAAATATACATTAATGTCTAATAAATTAATTAATTTTAAGTACGTCTATTAAGTTAACAAATCAACTAAAATTAATGAGTTTAGTCAGTTTTAAAATAAGTGATTATCACTTGGATATAGTAATTTTAAATATATATACTCTATAGGCATCTAAGAAATGCAGTTATTATGTCGGTATGTATTTTAAAACATGTACTTATAAAACTCTATTCATATTTCAGACTCGGAAATAGTTTAAATTTAAATGTATTTATACTGTATTTTTTAACATTTAATGTATAAAATGACGAACTCAAACATTAATAAAAAGTATAATAATATTAAATACTTCTTTTTTACTACTTACATATAAGTGAATATATACTTTGCACCATGTACTTATATCGCTTTTATAATTAAAACAATCACATAATATGTGATTTATTTAATTTGTTTACATATATAATATCTCTAGAGTTTATGTTGAAATAAACAACTACTAGGTTATTCAAAATAACTAAGTGATAAGTAGACTAACCGTCGCAGTAAGTACAAAGTAGTGAATATTAAGTAATACTACAGCAAACAATTTTACTCAGTACTGAATCCCATACAATACAACCCGCAAACATTTTTACCCGGTTTTGAACCCAAATACTGAAACTCCGAAATTTTTTATCCGTTTTCGAATTGCCGGAAAATTGGTACGGTTGTTATGAACGTGGAATATTGGTACGGTCGTTAAAAACCAGGGTTTCTTAAACTATAAAAAAAAAACAATCATAAAGCATCTACACATTAGATAAGTACTGCATGAAATTGTATTGTAGGGAAATATTAATCTAATCTACAACGACAAATGACAATATCGATAACGATGAATAAAGATATTGTCTAGGTTTCATGCGACCTAGTACAACTGCAACGTTCAACTTATTGCCACGTGTCCACAATTTTCAATTTTTTATTTTTGTTATTATGGAATGTTTTAAAACTGAAAAGGGAAATTAATTAATGCCGTACAAAAATTATTCCTATATAATTTTAAGAAAAAATAATAATATTATTAGGTGGAAATTTTCACAAAATACAACATTAAAATGTCCGGGAAAAATTACAACGAATTTAATTAAACCCGTAAGTTTTAAATTAGTAATAGTTTATATTATTGTATGTATTGTAATGTATTATATGAGGTTGAAAACATTAATTTTATTTCAGTACATAAACTATTCAAATATAGTGCCTCATAATCACACTTCAAATAATAAAATTGACGAAATAATTAGTATTAAACATAATATAAAAAAAAGAGCCTTAGACACACGAGAAACTCCAAGTCAGATGGTTTCATCCATCATTAACAATATTTCTGGTTAGATGATTATTTTTAATATTAAATAAATACTATTATTTTTAATTTTTTAAAATACTTTATGGCTGTAGAAGATACAGCGGTAACACTGGGAAATTTGTCTTTCATAAAACGTAACATACGAAATTACCGACATAGAAAATTCCCCGATGAACCGTTAGATGCAAATCTTTGTCTTCCCGAAGAGTGGACAACTACGATGGGTGCTGAACCTAAGCCATTTTTGATTTTTGATAATAAACAAGCTGATTCGCGAATTTTGATTTTTGCCTCTAATTTCGCTTTAAATGTCTTGCGCGGAAACTTTGTTTATGGATGGAACTTTCAAGTGCTCTACTACTATATTCCAACAACTTTATGTTATACGAGGAAAGTATAACAATCAAATCTCTACTTGTGTGTCTGCATTTTTACCTAATAAGTTAAAATTACGTATATCACTATTTTACAACAAGTTGTTATTAATTGTATTCAAACTTCTAACAATCCAAAACTAAAATATATCGTGATGGATTTCGAGCTATAAGTGCTACCAAACATGTATTTGATGATAGTGTGCAGTTAACAACTGTTTTTTTCACTTATGCCAGTCTATGTGGCGAAAATTCAACACCTAGGTCTAAGTTCTGTAAAATAACAAAAATATCAAAATAAATTGCAGTATGATTAATGCTTTAGCGTTTTTACCTCTCAATGAAGTATCCAGTGGAATGGTTTATTTATACACAATAATTCCTATAGAACTATTGTTAGTGGCTAAATATTTTGATGACTTCTATGTCAGTGGTACTAGCGGTACCTCAATGTTTTCTCTAATTTTGTGTAATGTATTCGATGTCACATTGAATGGTGGTGATAGAACAAATAACTATTGCGAAGGGATGAATAATTATTTTAATGAGCTTGTAGGAACAAGCAACCCATCATTTTGGTTAGTTCTGCAATGTATTCTACAAGATGAATCTACGATGCGAATTGAAAGTATACGGCATGAAAAATCTAATAATTTAACATCTTGAAAAAAAAATAAAAAATATGCTTCACTTCAATACAAACTTCATGAAATTGTTACCAGTTACATAAAGAAAGAAATCACAAAGGATATTTTTTTAAATACCATAGGGAAACTATTGTAAATTATTTATTTTTAATTATTTAATTTTGAACTATTGTGAATAATTGTGAACTATTGTGAATTTATATTTAATTTAATTTTGAACATATTTTTTTACTATCATATTACTATTAATTGTGAACATAACATATTTATTTTTAATTTAATTTTTTGAGCCACTGAAAATAAAATAGTTTATAGTACCAATATTCCGCCTATTTCATTTCTTTTGTTCAAAACACAATAACCGTACCAATTTTCCGTTTACCTACGAATACATACCCGATGACCGAAATAATTAAATCCGTTTTGAATACTCCTTGGTAACGAGTGGGAAATTTCTAATAATTTTTTCTATATTTTACGAATTTATAATATTTTAAACTGTAAATGGTAATGAAAATAAATATTTTCTGAATAATATGAAAATTAAAAATTAATTAAAATGGAAATATAAAAAAATTATAATTTGATTTTAAGTTAACGTAGAGGCAAAATTAGTTAAGTTCATTAAAACATCAAACTGCATGTTAGGTCAATTAGTTGAAATTAAATGAACTTTTAACTTATGTAAGTTATTTGAATAACTTATTACTCGTTAATGTCCTGCAGCCTTGGGTAGATGTATTTTATCGCAAGGTCGTAAAATATACATCAATAAATTAAAAATTAAAATGTTTACCTATATTATTATTTCATATCGGCGAAATCAGTGTATTTTGTCCAAGCATGTAACCTTTTGAACATAAGTACAGCGTTTGAGCTTATAATTTTAGAACCCATTTTCCCCGTTCCCTATTAATATGTGTTTATTATATTATTATGAGCTCCTCTACCCGTCTCTTGTCCAAAACAGTTAAGCCCCTCGCTATAAACGCATTCGATGAAAATCTGTGTTGCTCATCAACTATATTATATGTACCTAAATAAATTTTAATTCATTTTCATGTCGTGAGTTCGGGTGGGTAAACTATTAAAATAAAAACACCATACACGGTCATGGGTTGAACCCGTTGATGGCATACAATTTACCTCTTTGGGAACACGATTGCGTATATAATTGTCGAATATCAAAGGAGTCCCTCAAACACGACGCGATTTTGTATTATAAATAGGCTAACGTTTTCAAATTTCTAATTATACATTTTTTTAAAATAATTACCGAATGTATTTTTGTTAATTTCAAAAAATAATTCTAACAAGTAAGATTTTTTTTAAGCGAAAACATTAGTTCATTTTTATTTTATTACCTTAATAATCAGGTTTATAATATAATACAATAGTTAAACATGACTATTAAAAAATATAAACAAATGTAATTTAAATAAAATAAAAACGTGAAATGGCTATAAATGTACATGTATAATAATGGTTGAATGATCATGTACTAAATAATTCAAAATAAACATTTTTTACTCGGAATATATCATCGGTGTATAATAGTATAGTGACATAATTAAATTATCGCCATTCTCGATATTATTATGAATATTTATAGCAAAATACCTATATTTGTATATGTAAAAATGACATTTTTAATAATTCTAAAAAAATGACTTTAGACTTTAGACTTCCTGTCGATTCGTTCTTCTTTGATCGCATAATCCCTAGTTTGTTATCATGAAGAATGTCACAAACCTAATTGTGCTCAGACAGTCAAAGCATAGAATGTCGTTAATTCATGTGACACAAATCAAAGTGCCCCAGTTGTATTAAAAATAATTAAAAACATTATTTGGAACAGTGACACAAATCAAATTTGGACATTAATGTTTTGACATTTTTTTTACAAGAAAGTGTTGTTTTTTATTAGTTAATAATAAAATTGTCCTCTTATAAAAAAAAATTCAATCGTAGTTTTATTCTCAGAGTTAATATTATTATCATTATTTTTATAAAGTTTTACTTTTTTTTGTAATTATAAAATCAATACTATCATTAACTATTTCTGTGAGTTACAGACTTTCAAAATGTTATCATTATTAACAGTAGGTACCTAGAAACAATAAAGTTAGAAACAATGAAACAATAAAGAATTCTTTTTTCACTATTATTTTTCATTAAATACAAGATTTAATAATGAAATAATAATATTGTCCCTCAAATGTTGCCATCAACGCCTTTGGAAAACTATCCTGCCCTTAACTAAACAGTAGAAATAATAGACCTAAATCTAAATTCAAACTTTGAAAAAAGTCTGAATCCCCTTAAAGTCTTAACTAAATCCAGTTCCCCGTATATACCTATACGGATTATAATATCGTCGAACTGAACTGAAGCTCTAAACACCTATACATATAATATACCTCTAGAAAGCAGTCGTCGTAAAGGAGTATAGAAAATAGGGTTTTTTTTAAACTAAATTGTCTAACGGGTGACATTAAGTCAGAACTGTGAAACTTTCCTTAGACGGATTATAATTTCTAAATAAGATTTTGTACTGTTCAAAATCTGTCGGATTAACAATATAGGTAGCGTCTTCATAGTAATTATCTACTATTGTAAAAGAATCCAAATCCGTTTTCAGAATTAAAATCCGTCCGACCAAAGGGCCAATTTTTTTTCGGACGATCACTGATCACGTATCTGTAACTAAACCGTGTTTTTGTTTATATATTATAGTGACTTCGGTCCCCTCACCATAAATTATTGTATACCTGTTGTATAACTTACAATCGTATCCGGAATCGAAGAAGAGTCGGCACACACACACACACACACTCTCCGCATAGGTATATATAATATTATTATTATACGATATTGCAGTGTAAGGCACTGCATATACATATCATGCATCAGACGTATCGACGACGGGGCGACGTGCGCACGGAAAGAGTGCAGTGTTGTTGCCGGATGACAAATGCATGGGTGTTCCGCTGTATATATACGGCATAGTAATTGAATTCCCGTGTTTTTTTCTCTTTTTATGCCGACTAGAAACGCCGCGCGTCAACCGTCATAAATAATCGTACGGGGCCCTGCCGCCGCCGCGTTATATTCGTCGTGGTCTGTCCGCGTGTGTGCGCGCGTTGAGACGATGATGTTGTAAATGATTATTGTGTACGCACTCTTTCTCTCTCTCTCTCTCTCTCTCTCTCTCTCTCTCAAACACACACACGACGATCATAACGATTTTTGACGGTTTTGTGTACATTTTTCATGTCTCTAAATCGACCGCGCGCGGACGTGTGTGGCGACGCTATATCGATGTCCACGAATATATTATTATTACTATATGATACTATTTTATTATATAGACAGGTCTTTCGGAATGACTTCGAAATAATATAATATATCGACTAAGTCACGGTAGTTCCTAATATAATAGGTACATATTATATTATACCAATATTATATTATGATATTGCATCGCAGTGGATATAAACTTGTCGTGACCGTACGGGTTGTTATAGGCTTGTAGTAGTTTACTGAAGTTACGATGGGTTCGGTATTATACGTATAATAAACCAGACCAGAAAATCAAAAGTATACCGTTCACTGACTGTGAGTAGTGAAAGCTGTGCAGTGAAATTTAAAGCAAAAGGGACAATAATATTATATGATGTATAGATCCGTCGGACGGATGAGATGCATTCAGACATGATATCAGATATTTGTTCAAAAATATGAACAAAAAAATTTTCGAACCGGAATTGACTCATCAGATGTATAATTAAGTCATCCGTATATAATATTGTAAAAATAATTCACCTATCTAAGTCCACGGTCTGCGCTTACCGTTCTATATCCTATTATGTTATAAAGGTGTAATGTAGTATGTATATAGACTTATATACCTATATAGACTTCTCGCCACTCTTTCTGTTGACCCAAAAAGTGTTATCCGAAAAAACTATGTCCAATATCCATTCTAAAACGCCTATCCGTATAAAAATCAATGAATTGTACATTTGTACATTGTACAACATAAAGACGATCACATTAAATAGAACAGGAAGAAATTTACGGTGGAAGGTGGGTCATTACACCCCTCCACTCATTAATCATCCCCGTCAACTTGTCTCGATTACTGACGTTTTTCCATAAATGTACAACTCGTGTATTATAATAATATTATATAGGTAAGTACCTACCTACCTATTTTTTTTTTTCATTTGAGGGAATATATTTTCGTTTCGTCTGTATATACGTATATACAATACGCAACTGCACGACTATACGCGTTTTGACTGCACAATCGTTAAAAAGAACCATTAAACACATTCGAATAAAATAACTCATCTGAGATTTGGAAACATTTTTGTTTTTTACGATCATAAAAAAAATGTATACACTTTACAAGTTACGGGAATGTTTTTTTTTTCTATAAAGCCTAACGATGCAATTTTTATTGTACATATAACTAAATAATAATAATAAATAATTTTTGTACGCGTTCGTAATTATCATAAATCAAGGTATACCTACCCTCTGCCTGCGATATAAATATACCTATAATATTATGGTGAGTGGAGCCGTTTTGAGTTTTCATGTAATACTACGCTTGGCATATATAAAATAATAATATTTATTTATATTATAGATACAATCGTACTGATTTTACTTTATCTGCGAATTTTTTACCACCCGGTGTTTTATTGCTTTTCATCGACGTAATACAGGGTGATTCACCAAGCCTGCTCACCCCCATTTTTGAGGAATATATTGTCCTAGTATAAACATTTTAATAGCTGTTAAATATAACTCGTTAAAATATTGAGCTAGGTAACATCAAATAACATCAAATTTTTCAAAAATCATTTACTTAATAAGTATCAGTAAAATAGGAGATTCTCATTTAAAAAACAAAATTGTGTGTAGCCATAGGACTGCTTAAGTAATACGAAAATTCCAAAAATGTATAAGTACCTACCTATATTTCAATATATACCAAAACTCAGAATTTGAATAAATACATTATTAAAGGAAACAATGTGGGTTAGTATGATCGTTGAATCACCCTATATACATATATCTATTATGAACATTTTACAATATTATACCGAATTTTCTTGGATTCTCATCCGGCAGACCGTGATATATTTAGGTAACGATTTTGAGGCATCGAGACCATTGCGAGAAGCAAATCACACACGAGTGCGTATATAATAATATAATGTATATGTTATGGATAAATGTTGGAAAATGTTTACACTTTACAATATTATTAACAAATGGTATATGTAAACTATAATGAGAGATCATTATAGTAATAGTTTATAACAGCGTGTATAATATGAGCTGTATGCGTTTACTTCTAAACAAAACGCTTCGCATATAAGTTTCGTCGTAAAAAAATGCGCGTACGTATTTTACCGGTACAGTTCCCAGTATTTTTCTTTTGTTTACATCAGCTGAAGCATAGTAATAATAATATAACAGTATAATCGCCTCGTGCGCATATGTAGCATATTATATTATATTATTATTATATACGCGGGATTGTATTTCGGGTGTGTCGTGCATATAAGATTTTTTTATATTTTTTTTTTATCAAACAACGATTGAAGGCGCATCATCGCGGAGTCTTGTCCATCTGTTATTATTTATCAAACCCGAGTAAGTCCGTTTATATAATAGCTACGAAATTTGACATTAGAAGTTCCATGTTTGATATATTATTATTTAATATTTAGGTAATGATACTCAACATTGATGTTTATCTTTGAGAGGAGTAATAGTTATAATCGATTGAAAATGAATCCCTCTTTTAATTTTCAAAAACTGGGCTTTTCATAATTATATTATTTTAATATTCTCCAAGTTTTCCATATATTTTAGTGATCTTAATAAAAACAGGTTTTTCTCCTACATTTTCTCGAATTTTTATCTCGACTTAAAATGTTTTCTATAATTATTGAAATCCAATATTTACTACGTATAGAGGTATACTATGTTATAAATAATATGTAATATTATATAGTCATTTTTATTGTAGACATAAAATTTCTTATAATATGTAGATAATTTAATTTAAAAAAATGATGGTATAATAATGAGTAGACATTTATACCGGGTCCCATTGTTTGGGTATTCTTTTCACGTTTTATAAGTATATAATATAATATATGTCTTATTAATATAATTCTTATTTTATTTCGATTACAATTTTCAATATTGTTGTTAAATGTTTTGTGATGATAATATTATGTTGTGTTTATTTTATTTCAATTTTTATTTATTTGACATTGTATGCCGTACGAGACATTTCACAATGACACAATGCGTATAATGTATATACAATAAGATAAAAGTTAACACAAACGAAATAACATTTATAGGTAGAAAGATACGAGACAAGTCGGTTATTTATTTATACATTCGAGTCTCAAGAGGAAAAAGCCCGGAGCGTACATACGCGTGGTGGAGAGAATGATTTTGTGTCCACATGGAGTAGGTACAATATATATGTATATATTTTTATTCCAAACTAAGACTTGATTAATACAAATGAAAAACATTGCCAAAATCGAGAAGAAAATTTGTAAATTTACAGAGGTTGATAATAAAATAAAATATCTAAATTAGACCTTTGGTTGAGAAATGAAAAGAGCAATCATGCAATTTCATTGCGTATGCATTAACGGAATGTGGTGAAAGATGGCTTTTTTTTTGTGAGGGGGGCAAATATTGTATAGGTACAATTCGATGAATACCCTACAAACGTTTAATGTTCAAGATAATGTTATACACTTATAAAGTTAAAAATGATAATTGACAATGTAATATTATAGACTTATACTTCTAGAATTTACATGATTTGAATCATAATATAGGTATATAACAGGGGTGGCCAAATCGCGGCTCGCGTCATAGATTTTTGCGGTTCGCATCTTAACGTAACATTAGACGTCAATTAACGTAAGAGCCAAAAAGTTTAAAAAAAAAAAATGTCATATAATATATAATAATATATATATATATATATATACTTTTTTTTTTTTACATCTTGGCTCATCCATTTTTATTAATATATTTGGTGGCTCGCAAATCTCTTCTCGCTGGCCATCCCTGGTATATAAGGACATAATATTATCTAAATCCAAAATTATGTTTAGCATATTATCAAGTAATTAGGTATCTAAAATGTATCGCTTTTTAGATTTGTTTCTATAACTAGTCTATAAAAAATATAATTTGAAAACCAAAATGCCTGTAATAATGCCTGTACCAACTTATATAATATTTAAGTTCATAATGTGTGCTTTCCACACCAAAAGTTTTTCGATGGTCGGTACCTATAAAGATTAATAGAAAAAAGTGAAAAATTAATAATACAAATAAATACAAAATTGTTTCAATAATTCAATCTACTTATTTTTAGTGCGTGTTTGTTCATGTTTTCGCGCATATCTGCATACATGTTTATGTTTTTTTTTAGAATTGTATGTCACTATAAACTATTTTATGTATGGTTTAAATCGAGTTTGGGTTTTAGTTATTATTAGTATTTATTTATTACGTACATAATAAAAATACAAAAACAGTTACAATAGTTATACAATATCTACTGATATTAAGTGGTAACATACCAGTGATATGTATAAGCAAATTATTGTTGTCGCGATGGTAACAGCTAGTATATCGTTGAATTTGGTGGAAACGGGTAGGGCTCAAAGTATAATAATAAAACGGATGTGGCATTTGCCACGATTCGACTTTTGCCTGGGTCACAATAACCGTGGTCGGATATAATAATATGTAATGCCGATTGGTGCTGTCCTTGGGGACTTAGGGATTCAACTTACACTTTTGACGGAATTAACGTTCTGAATTAACTTTTGACGCTGTAATTACATTATGTGCTTCGATATTGACAAACGCGCAGAACGTGTACCTATTACCTATTACAGACGGTCTTTGCAGAGTGTGATCATATCATTATTGTCGCTTATTAGGTATATAATATTATATTATGGAGAATGGTATAGATAGGAATTATTCCGTCATCTGTTAGACGTTTTCGGTAAAGTTGACTACCCTCCGTGACTGAACTGATAAAAATTTTGAAGTCGTAAAGTGTATATGGGTCTTAGGTGTTTGTAAATAAAGATTTCTCGTCCAATCGCGTGCGTGTTATTATTAAAAATATATTATTACCTATACGTATAGTATCGGTGAATTTATTTTGAATGTTATGCCATTATATTATTATGTTAATTTTCGGAGCTCTCAAATTTCATGTGCGATTTACGATGTGCGATGTGCCAAATTATTAAGCAGATATTTTGCGGAACAGTTTAACAATTTGTGAGAAATATTTTCGCACACTCAAGTTAAATGCCCGTTGACGTGCTGGGGAAATGGGACAAAAATTGAATAATATATTATGTATAATGCAGACAGACATTATTTCTCACGTGAGAAACATACCGGTTTGTATTTTAAATTGCCTACGTTAGTGCCTTCAGGGCGACTACAGCGAACGTGTTAACCCCAGGACTGACTTAATCTAACTCCAGTCGCCCAACTACGCAGTGCGCACGCGCGTTTTATAATAAGAAGTATAGACGTGCAAAAACGAGACAAAAAATGAAATAACTTTTGAACCAGGTTGATAACTGTTATAATAATATAATATGATACAAACAAAAGAGGGTAGGATATGTAAAGTTGCAGTAATAAAAAAAATATTACTTTTCAAATTATAAAATGTTGATTGAAATGTTTCAAATAAGTTTGAAAAAGATATTGACACTGTAGTTTAGGAGCCGATGCGACAACCTCTGGAAGCGGAACCTCACGGTCGTTAAGTACATAGGTAAATACAAAATTATTAAGTAGCAAAAAGTGACAAACATATCTGTCGGATTGTGGTTTCTATAACTGTTTTCGATAAGACAAACAATATGTATCAGGTTTACATTACATTACGCAATAATGTTACCTGATAACCAACATAATAAATTTCTTGGTGACTTGTGTGTTCGGGATACGTCCACACATTGCTGGACTGTTTGAAAAACAAAAAAAAACGTTTGTTACTATAGACGTTATTGACACTTTCAACAATGGCACCACTATAGACCAGCATTATTATTTTTCCGTTTTATAATACTATTTTAAAGTACTAGAGTAGTGATGGTTGTTTACACGAAATGTATTTTTTTAGTTTTCAAGCGGAGCTAAATATCTATGTAGGATCTGTTTGTTTTCTTAAGGAGTGTTTTTATTATTGGTTAACACTTTTTAAGGAAATAAAACAACTAAAGCTTGGTGCAGCCATAGCATAGACATTGTACATCATAGATTGTTCTTTCGAGTTGTCATTTTATAAATCCTCCGGCATCAAATAATCAAAATACAAAAGCGTAAAAATCGTTATTTCAAGTTACTAACAAAACTTTGACCGTTTCTGGATAAACTGAGTGTAAAATAAAATAAAATTGAATAAGATATTTTTTTCTGACGGCTGTAACCAAACACCTGCGTACGCGAACGTTTTGCGCACTTTCAAATAGCAAAGTATTAAATATATTGTAAATGCGACATTTACAATAATATAGAAACGATCTAACTGAAATACGCGCTAAATCGAATGTATCTAGATCAGTAGTGTATCATGGGGAAACAATTTTAAAATTTTAAAAACAGCACACACTTATATGACGTTATATTATCAACGAACCGTTATTACTTGTCAGTTATAATAGATGTATACTCAATTGTTTATAGAATATATTTATTATTTTACAATGGAAATATAATACCGTTGTTACAATAGTCAGTGCTGGATTTAAGTTTCAGGAGCCTACGGGGCGCAACTACTTTATTGGATGCCCTTATAAAAAAAAAATACCATTTATAATTAGTCATATCGATGATGTGTTAATCCTACACTACTATTAGTAGTATGAAGATCGATTTAAAAAATAAAACATTTCCATTAGATACCTGGCTATCCATGGCTCATATAGTATTCCTTTAATTTGAGTCACTGCAAGTAAGGATAGAACGGAGTTCACAAATGCCTGGAATAAATGGGTGCGGGTAATTTCTTAAATGACATTTTTTCTTGACAATTATTCAATATTTTTAATAATTAATCAAGTTACAAAGTTTGAAAATCTAGAACATCGACCTGAGGCCCCTAAAACAATATCCGCAACCCTGCAATCAGGTACTTTGCATTCCCAGCACTTCCGCTAAATCCAGTACTGACGGTATAGGTATATAATATATTATGGCACCCAAAGCTCTCTACAAATGTATATTATATATATATGTTATGTGGGTGTCCGTCGGAGTTGGACCCGCTGAAAGTTTAACTCCCGGATCGAAAATGTTATGTCGCGCCGCATGATTATACATATATATTGCAGACGAAAAGGCGACTAAAAATACAGAGGGAAGACAAATCGCCGAGGTTTCGTTTTTAATTTAACTATATTATTTGTGTTATCGATTCCGGGAGTCTAAATAAAAAAGATTGATCGTTTGTTTCCTGCCCGGTGTCGCCCGCCTTCCCCTCGTCGCCTCACCGGCCACCCGTGTCCCATCCGAACAATCCGACTTTGACTCGACGTGCGCTCCGTACATACAATATATATTATATTATATAGGTATATATACGCACATCCGCGCGCTGCAGCAGAGATCGGTGCCCATAAATCTCAGTTAAACCGAAATTATTTACTTTTAAATTGAACGTGTCCAAATTACATTTTATTTGACGCCAGTCGAATTTCCCGTTTTTGTCAAGTTAATATATTCCTGTCGCAGTGTGATATCCACCAGAAATGTGTATATATAGTGGCACGGCGCGCGTATTACATTGTGCCGCACACACGCGCACGCACGCTATATAAGGGACGTTGTTGTTCCAACGACGGCGACGTAGACGTATTGACAAGCTAAATCCAATTTGTTAAAACTTCAATAAAATACCAAGACAACCATGAATACACGTGAGTCATGCGTAAATCACCCCCGCGGCGCCACCCACCGGCCGCAGCCCACAAATCTTTCTTGTGCGCAAAAAGCTGCTGCTGCTGATGATGGTGAGGTGAGAGTGGAGGGGGGGGGGGTGCTATTCACGCTTGCATATCGATACGATTGATGGAGCAATATCGCACGTATATCGTATATTATATGATAATATATTGTAATATATTATATAGGACGCGATAATATATTATATAATATATATATTGTACACCATAATAATATACACTTCGGCAAGCGCTTAATATATATTTTGTATTTACATTTTTTTGGCGACATTCATCTAAATCCATCATGAACATATATTATATAGAGTTTTATTCGAAAACTTATACATTATAATATTATAATATATTATACTCTGCAGTAGGTAAATACTTGTCAGCAGTGGCGTATTTCAGGCGTTCGATAGATGGATTAACCCTTCCACATCCAGCTTGGCAGCTTAGCCTTGGATTTTCTTTAATAATGCATTCGTATTTATGGCAATAAAATTGTCAAATAGGTAGGTACTACTTAAAACATAAAATTAATGAAACAGTTTAAAATAAATTCAAGACATCGACTAAGGGTACAATAGTTGTATTTAAATCAAACCTCTTCTCTGGTAAAGCTTCAGATATTATAATAGTTACTAAAGGATTATAACCGCATAGCCACTTTTACTTTGGCAAAATATGAATTAAAACATAGCGTCATGGGTACCTATATAGTACTGGTATAGATCATGGTCATAATATTATTATTACTACAATATTATAGGCGTAAACGCATTATTCCTTTAAAATTAAACCATTGAAAAATTAATAAAAACTATAGGGCAGTGATGTTGATTAATTTAAATTTAATTTCTTCAACATCTTGGACGTTGCTTTTATAGCTAAAAATGTGGTTCAATAATATATGAATTTAAATAATTAATTAGTATTTTAAAATATTTGTCATTTTTAAATATTTCCCACTAGGTAATCAATAGACAATCACAGATACTTAAAACACCATAATTATTATAAATAAAATACTTTGTGGAATTGTGGATAAAAATGTTTGACTTTTAAACTTAACGTCCACGTTGCCATATAGGTACTTGAATTTAGTAAATATAAGGTATACCGTTTTTTAAATTAAAACGAGTTTTCAGATTGAAATCATATTTCAATTATTTTTAAGTAGTATTTATATGTTTATTAATATTGTAATAATTAATACAAATAATTAATTTAATTTATGTTTAATTTTAGCAATGGTATTTTTAGATAAATTATTATTTTTTTTTATAAGAGTTTTTACCAGGTTATTCATTCATTATTTGTTGCGTTATTTAGGTTGGAAATTAATTTTTATTTTTTGTAAGTGTATTAGGGCATAATTACATTCAGGTCTTAATATTAATAATTATTGATGTTCGATTGCTAGTTGTAAGTAATTACTTCTACGTTTATACTGAAATAACACGAAGGCATTGTGCTGCAATATCACATTTATACAGAATATTTATAAAAATAAAGTCGAAAGTCATTCGTGATCCGAAACCAGTATAGTGGTAAACGTTAAATTGGGGTGGCCTAACACACTTTTCACCCTCCCCTCAGTATCGATACCAGTCAAGCGTTTAATATAATATATACTAACTATATATACCTATTAAAAACATACGGTTAAAAAAACAAATCCGTCGGAAAAGGGCGTAAATACCACACTCAATCGGAGTTTGTAAACTGAGATTCGTGAAGCTTTTTTATTATTTTCGTCTTCAAACTAAGTCCCAAATATACCTACAGCGAAGTGTACCTACAGCGAATTCGACTTACGGAATTAACTTTTGGACTTCGGTTTGTTATTAATATATAAATTAATGATTAATTCATTATTAATGAACTGTTGTTAATAACGAGCCAACTATCCAAGTACCAATATCACTTCGAGGTTGACTATTATATGCATCACTATATTATATTATAGTTTCTCGCGACAACTTGTGTTTTATTGGAGTTGGCCGTCTGTTACGCGTGTGTGGCCGCAAACCAAAACTATTTGGTCACCGTCATAAACATTTTACACTGTGCTGTTGAAAACTTGTGCACACTATAATTGAGTTCTATACCCAAACGATGGAAAAATAATAAATTAGTTGAGGAGGCATAAATATATATCATTTGAGTCTGGCGTGCTTGGGAAAAATAATATACTTTTACATAGTTTCACTTAATAAGGAATCGATACTTATAATAACGAAAAAATATTATAGGACAATAGGTACTATAGGTGCTTATGCAACATTTAAAAATATAATTATAATATGCATTTAGTATTATATTATAGTATATTTATTGTTCTGGTTGAAATAGAAATTCTAATAGTGATTTAGTATATTAATAATAAAAATGCAGGTAACTATAACAACGTATGGTATCGATCTTCAATTTTTTTTTAAATTACCATTTGACATAATATATAGGTATTGACGGATAGTGAGAATTATCAAAAGCATGTCTAAATAATTCAATGTTCTAGTACTGCTTTAGAAGTAGTATTTTTAGTAAATCTATATCGGTACTGTCCCACTACATCAACTCGTTTACGTATGACAAAAATGTTATAAATGTTTAATACTGCTATAGCAGTAGTATTGTTTTTGGTTATTTTCCTCATATATTTCGTTCGAACAACGTACAATTTATTTATATTGAAATATTTATTTAAATGTCATAATTCACCAATAAAAAATATTTAATAAAACAAAAAAAAATATATAATATAAAATACAATGAATGGTTTTATAATACAAATGTTTTCTAACCTACAATTAAATAATACATCAAAAATAATATTATCCATTATTAAATAATAAAAACAGTAAATATTAATTTGTTAAAATATGTTTATTAATTAATTTTATATATTCACCATTCACGCATAGGTCCCTTGCCTAGGCATAAATACTTCAATAATAACAATAATAACAAAAATAATTTAGAACAATATGAGTCCCATACTAAAAAAAATATTCCAAAACGTCTTATGCACACTATCAAAACATACATTTACAGTCCACAGAGAGGTGCATATTTTACATTGAAGCTAATAATGGGTTTGTTTCCTTCTTTTATTTTTGGTACATTTAATATTAAGATAATATGCATAAAGCGTGTTCAAAACTGTAACAACGAGTAAATGGAATACAATTTTTTTGTACCAAATCAACGTTATTCCGGGGTAGTCTAGGATAAAATTTTGGATCAGAAAATGCTGTTCATCTAGGCCACTGTTTTGCCAATATCTTGAAATTACCATGAAAATAATTCAGGAGGGGCAAATGAGCTTTAGGAGCTTAGATTTAAAAATATATTATAACAATCCATATACATTTCTATTATATTTTTTAATACTTTGAAATAGCATTAATTGCTATGGAAATTTTAAAAGTTAACATTCAACCACTATTGACCCTATAGTAAACGTAATAAACTACGTAAAGTGACTAAATTATTTATTAGTTTTATACAATATTAAGTTAGATTTCCTAAAACTAATACCGAGTAATTTATACAAATATCCATATTATAACCGACATTCTTAAAACTGACTTGCAGGTTAATGACGATGCCAATTATAGGCCAGGCCACCGGGAATCTTCTGGTTATGTTCAGATTATTTTTCTTGTAAGAAAACCTGACGCTGAAAGTTTGAATATATCTATGAACCCTGTAACAGGATACAATTGTAAACATTCGGCTGTATAAAATTTAATATTTTTTTTTACTTTTGAATGAAACGAATTACAGATATTTTTTGTCCGATTTTACGTCGTTGTAATAACCGGGCCCAGTATTTTTAGTAGGAAATGTAGGTACTAAATAATACTACTAACCAGGTTCATATATATATATACCACAATGGAACCAGTTTAAGGATGGTATATGAACGGCCGATGCCGCCACACGATTACACAACAAAGACTTTTCTATAAACATAATAATATGCATGATAATATATTATGATCTAATAAAACGAGCTACCGCTTTGATTTTAAATCGGCAGATTGTTGGACATCAAGTCCGGGTGGTATTAACCTTCGCACGTGATATATTTACCGGTTGAACGTGTTACCAAATTCGGTATGCAGATAAATATTATATTGTATGTATGTTTCATATTATAGTCTCACACTCTTACTGCTCCTCGTTATAAATTTTCCACCAACTATAATATTATAATAGTTTGTTAACCTTGTCGAATAATTTTATTAATGTTAAACAAAATGTTGATTATAATAAAGGCCAATAAAGTCTTAAAAAATGCATTTTAAATCCGTGAAAAATTCATTAAAAAAAAATTGGGTAAGTGGGTAACGCTCTGTTTAATATTATGTGTCTAGAGAGTCACTGTAATTGATGTGTTAAATTTAATTGTATACGAAAAACGATTCTGAACGAAGACGGCCTGTCAGCTTATATATAATAGTACTAAGTATATTTTATGATATTGTTGTGATTAAAATATTAGGTAATAGGCATTGATAAAACAGTAGGATAAATAAATTGTTGTAAAAAAAATTTCATTTGAAAATGTCACTGTGTGTATAAAATATAATAATATACTCTAAAACGTTCATACCTTCCATACCGAATAATATTAATAAATTACAACAAAATAATTAAAACCGGTGTTTTTGGTTTTAATAGGTAATTTCATTCAGATATGAACTTAAAATAATGAAATGTATAAAAAAAATAACTGTGTTTATATATTTTCTAGATTTGTTAGTTACAAAAATGAACTATTTATGACAATCCTTGTTTTAAATTTTCACACCTAAGCTATAAAAGTCGAATATTTTACAATTTTTCAACTATAAAACATTTAAAAATTGTTGATATTTTGATTAATTTGCAATCGGCATTCATAGAATAAAAAATTTTAAAATGTATAATTTTAAACAAGTTAAAATATTTTGAAAATCTTATGATGCTAAGAAATTGATAAAATAAACATTTGGGAAAAATTCAAGTACCTACAGTTAATAATTTTTGAACTACAACAAAATCAGAAAATCGTTCCATTTGATTATCTAATCTCTAACTTCAGATGCTCATTAAAAATTATTTGCGGACTTACCTACGTTTTTTTTTTTTTTTTAATTTTCACTAGTACACACTTATGAGAAACCTTGTATACATTTTTCAAGTTTTATACCAAGCATATAGTTTTTTATCGACAATAATTTTAAAAAATACTCATAAAAATCAAAATTGCCTTATGCCTATAAATATTCAAAATATTTTGAAAATTTATTGGTGTATAGCACCTTGCCAATATAAACATTCGATGAAAATTTCATGTATCTACAATTATTTTGTTTGGAGTGACAAAAAACTGTCAAGGAAACTGGTTTTGTGTAAAATCCCAGTTTTTTTTTTAAATTTGTTTTGTTTGTTTTTTCTGATGGTTTTGAAAATTACTAAGAATGATTGACATTTGGCTTCCCTAAGTACCAACTAGATTTATTCTCCAACTAGAAAAGATGCTTAAGTAAAAAATCAAAGCATTTGACAGCCCCAAAACGTGATGACAGACGAAAAAAAAGAACACATCATTGTAAAATCTAAACATTTTTTGTCACGCTTGCACTGAAAGTTTAGTTTTCGATGATGGTTGAAGTGTTGGAAAGTGACCTATTTCCAGTCAAAATGGAAATCCCCAAAAGTGCCGAGTGGTAAAATGGAAATCCCCAAAAGTTTTGGGCGTATTCCCCGCACAACCAAACACTGAATTCTATACCACGGCCCTTACAAAACATCATAAGCTTTTGGTTACATCTTATATTCATATATTATTATATTATAACCACCTTGCATGACGCGTAAACATTTTTCTGTTATGAAATTATTTTCGTAGAATTGTCTGGTTGTTGCATACATACCTGCATAGTCCATTATCTTTGCCGCGATCGATGAACTAAGAAGTGTGACAAAAAAAGTATGTGTGGCTGGTGCGGGAAGGCAATTTCAGCCTTGGGCGAAATGCAGCCTTCAACTGTTCGTGTTTGACAGACAATATACTATTTCACTCCGCTCAAAATCTAAAAGATAAAAATGATCGAAAATTATGAAATAATTACATTAAGATACATAAAAGTTTCAAAGTTTAATTCGTTATTATATATTTACAAATATTCACTGATTTCATTAATACATTTTTCACATATCATTATATAATTATAAAACTATATAACTTGTGTAAATGATAAAATGATTCATAAAATGTGTGTAAACATTTTTGATTTTATTGAAATTGATCAAAAAAATACTGTAAAATACAATAAAAAGGAATAATGATTAAAAATATAAAAAAATTTCCTAAAAAATAAAAAATTTCAAAAATTCAAAACAATGAAAAATTAAAGTTTCAACGTTTCATTGTTACATAATTGAATAATTTAAACTTTCTGTTGAAAGCTATATTTTATAAAAAGCTTAAAAGAATGCACATTGCTACAAGTTTACAGTTTTTCAAAACTTTAAAGTCTCCTTGTGTACTATACTTTATTAACAAGACAGTGAATTAGAAACATCCTTAACCAACCCTCATCGATGGAGGAAGCACTAGGAGAACACAATTCTCACCTAATACATAGTTTCTTCAAATACATCGGTATCGACACCAAAATCTAATGTTGAAAAAAAAAAAATCTCACTACTAACAATTGTATTGTAAATATTATATAAAGCTGTAAAACTACTAGCCCACAAACATGTAATTCTTATCTAAAACTAATTGTATATAAAATGTAAACCTTTCGTAGGCTAATGACCTTGTGTTGAAGCCTTAACTCTAATAAAAAAAAAAAAAGACAGTGAATTAAATGTTTTTGTATATCGATGAATTTAATTATTTTTTAAATTATTTAAAATAAGTAAAATACAAATTGTAATCAATAAGCTATTACAATAAGTATGCAATTATACCTGGCATATTTTCATATATTTTAACTACTAGATACTTACATATAAATGCGTAAAACTTTTTTTTTTTTATTGTGTATTTGGAGAAACATTATGGATTAGGCGTTTTATAGTTCCATGAATACAATATTGTAAATATTTTCAGAAATTATTCTGTAAAATAACTTTTGTTTAAGGTTATCTATTTATATTTTTTTATAATATATATTTTTATAAATATATATTACCACCCGGGAATTTTAACAACAAATCTTTGCCACACATACAAAACGTTCCTCCCTATTAACAACCTAACAAACAAAAAAAACCAACAGTTAATGGCCTATGTTGCCGGGCTCAAGCTCAATAAAAAAAAAAAAAATACATGTTTGTATTGATATCTTTCAAGTCATAAATATATGAATATAATTGTGAATTAATTTTTTATAATTTGCAATTTTTGGAGCACATTTCGTTATTTTTTGAGTGCATAAAATGTATATTTAATATAAATGCTTGCTTGCTTCATAATATTTATTACTTGTTATATTATATACGTACAATTTCAAAACACAACGGTCACAAGAGGTAAATATCTTGTTAATCAATGTACAATTAAATACATTTATATCAAAAATTATACGAGAAAAGACCGGTCATCGTTTAGCAGCTATATCTTACACGCACCGTTCAAACTGATGGTTGATTTCCTGCATAGTTGCAGGTGGCGCATTCATGCATAGGTACCTGTATGGAGAAACAGTTGGGTATGCGTGTGACGGAAGACACATTAACACGGGAAAGTAGGTAAGGAGATTTGATAATAATTATACCCACAAGTCTGCTTTTCCTGAGTAAGACCCGAGAAAGGATGTGTTGGCCATCGGTCTCCCATGAATATAATTCGCTTGTCCAATATTTAAAGCAAAAGCCACAAGACTATGGAATTTTGCGCCAGACTTGCATAAGCGCAGAACAGGCAGTTCCTGTCAGGCACAAACGTACTGCTGTAACTTTTAGCGTCCACCGAATTATCGGGACATTTTCTCCTTACTCGACATTCGACAAATACGATTGTGAAAATATTAATATTCATTCAGAGTTATAAGTTTAATGATTTTAAAAAATATATAGTCTCGTTAGATACTAAATGTCTTTAAAAACATTCAGTCTTGCAGGCATGTTTCAGGTTTCATTTAAATTAAATATATATATTGTAAACCTAATGTATAGCCATAAAGCATAAATTAAAGTTTAACAATTTAAACTTAATTTAAGGTAATTATTGTTATTATTTTATAATCCGTGTCAAATAATAGTTTGATAAATACAACGGTAAAATATTTTAGCTTTTATATAATATCTGCGTTTGCGTAATAATTTTCAGTTATTAATTAATTAAATATTTCATATATTTTTGAGACACTTATAACGCAATGCAATGGCGAAAATACCATCATGTTTAAAGTTATGGTGACTGTGAAAAGACGCGACGCTGCCCGTAAGCCAGACGAAAATTGTGGGAGCGAACCCCTCCCCTAAGCAACCGATGCATACACACACACACACACACACTGTAAATATATAATCGAATATACCGTTTGATTACTTCTTTAAAGTAAATATTCAGCCGCAGCAAGCCGGCGCGGTGAATAATTAAACGGTGCGGCGGCGGTCGATTATTAATTATTATTATTGCATCGCCTCCAACGTCATTTTGTGTGAGTTTATACCCGCCAAAACGGAGACAGAACACACACACATATTGTGAGACTGAATCTCGTGAGCGAAGATTTAGTTGAATTTTGTGGGGTGCTTAAATCGTATAATAATATGCATACCTATTTTAAACAGACAAACGAATTCTCGTGAGCATTTTAATTCTAAACTATATAGGTACCACAGTATATTACCTAACTATTGTACAATAGTCGAACTCAAAAATATATTTAATTATTTTTATGGATGAAATATAATCTTTTTTCTGGAATGTGCCGAGGCAGTTATAAAATCTATGGGCACACTACAATTTATTTTATTGACAAATCTATCCAACGCTGAAAAAAATTATTATATGTAACTACTCGTCAAACGGAGATATTTTGTGCAATTTTCGGGGGCTAAGCTCCTGTAAGATGCCCCACCCATCATCAAAAAGATCTCTGTAAATGTGTAACATACACACATATTATTATATATGCCATTGATACGTCGTTATTATAATAACATAATATATTATTTTTAAATTGTATGATTTGCAGGCGCGGTATAGGTTCGTATACAGTTTTCGGGGGAGGGATCTGGCGTGTGTTTCTTAAAAAGCAATATTCGGAATGTTATTGTTTATTCAAATTTTAATACTCTCCGCGACCGTGTAATTTATAATTAAATTCCATAAACGGGAACAATAACAGTGTCGTGCAGCTGCACGCGGTACACACCAATATAATAATGGTCTCCGTTCGTGCGCGATTGTGTGTGTATTGATTTGTCACCCACATCGACGCGAACGATTCGCGTATATAAAGTAGTGGTCGTAGTATAGTATATAATATATATAGTCGTAGTGTAGTCATCGTAGTCGTCGTCGTCGTACAGTCGCCACCGTAGTACTTATATACTATATATACATCAATATATATATATATTATACAGTCGTCCGCGGCGTATACATAGGACCCGCGGGGCGGTTGATTATCCGAAAAGGGGACAATGACAACACACACACACACACACACGCACGCGCGCCTACACCCCTTTTATATCATTTGCCGCCGCGATGCTGCTGCGCTGTCCGGTGCGGGGTGCGAGAGAGAGAGAGAGAGAGAGGGTGTGAGAGGGTGAGATGGTGAGGGTGACAGAGAAAGAGTGAGACAATATAGTGAGGGGGTTGAGGGAGAGCATAATATGGCGCGTAGAGTAGTTACAATACAGATGTTTCGAATTAGAGACGCGGAGAGACCGTGCCAGTACGAATTTCTCGTATTCGCCCCGGAGCTAAAGTCCGCGTTTTTTTTTTTACAATTATTGCCGTTCCGCCCCTTCCCCCGTCCCTCACGATTTCCGAGTCTTCTTTCCCGCTACAATCCACATCACCCCGTCGGGGTCCCGCGCGTATATGTCAATACCATTTAGTAACAGTTATTACGTATAATTTTTTTTATTACGACCGAACGCACACGACACAATATAATACAAACGCATTTTTTACGCACTCGTTCGTCATGTCATCATCGTCGTCGTCTTCTTTTCCGCCTCTGTTTGGCATAACAATATAAATATTAAAAAATATATATACTATAAACTGAGCTGCAGAACATCGCATATATATTATGAATTATTATGATTAATAAGGTAATATTTGATCGGATGTCGATGACGACGTTAACGACGCGACGACTATTCCGACAATGAAAACGACCAGTGACGGCTTTAAGGGGGGGGGGAAGAAGGTCACCCCTCCCCAAATTCCAAATTATGGGAGAACAGGTACCTACTATACAATTGAATTTAATATAATATACGCTTTTATTATTACGGTAGGTATATAAATATTATAAATATATAATATTATATTATAATAGTATTCTCGTATCCTTTAATTGCAAATTATGTTTATTTTATGTTTTCGTGTAATACGTCAGTATACGTTCGTGGTTTTTCATATGGCCCTCCCTCTCCCCAAAAATCGAACCCTTCAAACACGGCTGCAAACGACCACGATGAGTTAAAAATTATAATTATATCGTCTTACGACGGATATTCTCGCGTTGTACCTATGCCTACCTATATTATACTATTACGCAGAAAAGGTTTTGATGGGAGACACAAACAAGTAAAAAATAACAAAAAGAGGGTTAAAACTATTTAAAATTTAAAAACAACAACGACCGGTAAAGTTTCGTAACAGGAATAATAAAGCGTTTTCCCGACATAATGTCTCCATTTCGTGTTTATAGAGAATTAACGAACCGGGCCGTGCCCGTCCCCACACTGCGTTAGTTTCGCTGTTTTTATAGATAATAATTATAATAGTTTACTTATATAAATTATAATATGTGTCGTATGATGGTAAGATATTTGCACCATTTGGGGCCATAAAATAAAACACGTTCAGCCGTGACACGTATTATACTGACGTCTGACACATAAGTGGACTAAAATTAATGCTCGACGACGTGCACGCCCGCCAATGAAAATTTGAAGTAGACACTTGGCCGGTAAATATATTATACTTATCATTAATTATTTTCAATTTAATAATATTACTTCTGTCCCTGACTTTCACGGTCTTCTTCGTGAGTATAATATAGGTATCAAACAATTTTTGAAAGTGCTTCCTCCTCCTATTTTCTCCGCTTTTCTTTTTTTCGATCCATCTATAATATGTACTTATCTATTAAAATGTACATTTTTATATGGCCCACCAATGTCGTACTCAGCTATATGAGTTGACTTGGGTCGTATGGAAATGAAAACATACCTTTACATCTTTAGATTCGTAACAAGTTGCGTTTTGACAATTTAGTTAATTTTTTTCTTTGGCGTATTTGTCATCGTTTGATGACGCTTTCGATTCCAAATGTTAGCTTATTTTTAAAGTATGTGGTACTTGATGCGTATATTATTATTTATTATATTATACTTAACACACATCTATATTGTCGCCTGTCGGGCTGCAATTCATTCGGCCGGAATGGCTTTTATTTTTTCGATTACTATATTACTCATATGCACATTATAACGTTCGGGTGAGTCGAATTAATTCCCGGTAGACCAAACATCTGTTATAATAAACAGTGTGTCCACTGTTGTAGTTTATTACACAAATTATACACTACAAGTGTCATGTACAGTACGCCCATGGTGCATCTAGGGGGGCTAGGGGCTTAGACATAAATTAGTTCCCCAAATTTTTAATATATAGGTACTATATTTAATATTTATGCGGATACCTTTATAAAATCAGAAATATTTATAGGAAAAAATGTATTCAAGTAACGGGAATTAATAATTCACAGCTATCAATGTAAACATTTACATGCTATCATAATTCATAAACTCTTCGGTACAAGAAAGGACTTTTACCGCAAAGAGAAGATTTGACGTAAGTAATACGTTCTACAATGTCACAAGAAATTGTCACATGTTATTTGACAGTAACGTTATTCATATTGAAAAAAATGTATAACGAAAAATGTTTGATAGCGTGATGATAATATATGCATTATACATGCAATTTTTTGCAAACTTAGCGTGTGATCCGAAAATTCAAATATTATATTAAAATCATATAAAATGTAAAGTTTAGGATAATATTAAATAAGATATAGGATAGGTATAAATATTGAAACACTAAACTGGTTTTTGTTTCATATTGTTTAATTATTCAGATTTAGCTGGGACTGCATCCCCTCATCAGAATTTTGACTCTTGTTGTGCCTCAGTGTATATCTCAATGTCTGTGTATACGTTTTACCTACATTATGTTGTACATTTTTGCGCCTGTAATATCAACAGAATTTTGGATGGGGTGCGGGGTCAACATTTTTTTCTCGCTCAATAAGCTTGAAAATATAATATGTTATTAATGTTACAAATAAATATTGTACTTATACATCAATTTCAAATCACAATAATATGCAAATTATTTTATTGTTAAAAATGCATTAAATTTTAAATTTTTATAAAAAGTCTTGAACTCTTGAACATTCAATACAAGTTTACTCTTAAGTTGTTGAGTTATTCTTATACAGAAATTTAAAATAATCGAATACACATAGGTACAATTTTTTATGGAATATAATACTTCAAATTTTGACAAAATTGGATATTTAAATTTTAAACAAAAAACAATGTTTTCCTTTATCGATTGTAGTTATTTTATTGTAACCCAAAAAATATTAATAATACAAATTTAAAACTTTTTTTTATAATTTTACATAATATTTTTTTTTCCTATGCACAATGACATTTATTTTAAATAAATGTAATAATATGTTATATGTATTATAAAATATATCCTATAGCGTCTAAAACATAACCTCTAACAATGGTTTTTCATATAGGTACAATAATTTATCATTGATTTAAAATTAACATATTTTCCGATATAGTGACATAATAATATAATATAGGTACTTGACGAGGTACATTCAAAATCTACTATAAATAGCAGAGGAAGTTACCGGGTTGTTAAATATAATATTTTTTCAAATCCAAATAATGAAGACGTCTAAGAGCTTTTTCTGCAATAAACTTGTTAAATTGCTAGCTCTAAGATTTTTATCGGCTTTATTTGTATTTATCAAGGCTAGTACATTGAGCCTTTCTAACAGATTCAGAGTATTAATGAACTTTTAAACTTGAATATAATATGTATTAGTTTAATACAGTCATACAGATAGTAGAGTGGGCACGATCCTTTTGGTTACCCACTGCAGACGATCTAGTCTGATGATTTATAACAAATTCATATATTATACTATTATATTAGGGGCATTACTGTGGATCGAAACTAGTATGTAAACAGAATATTATTATAGTAATACTCAGCCGTCGAATTCAGCAAATCAGAATATCATTTTTTGGGTGAAACGTTGTCGTTTTCGGCAGTTCAACGAAAATCTTAAAGTACGATGATTATTTGAAGTCATTGAAAGTATAAATTAATAAGTGCGCATGCGCATTCATTTAACTCTTATTGTGCGTGCACACAGTGAATATTATTATTTTCTAATGATATTATGAGTATGTATTATGTCATGGGAATTCGTATGTATGAAGTTTATTATGTAAAAAAAAATCGTCAACGTTGACCGGTAGACATTTTTTTTACATTCGAGTCGGCTTATGTTACGACCAACTTGCACGCGTCCAGTTCGAATGACTTTTTAATGACGTGTCACGTGAACACCGGAGTGCCTATCGATATACACTGTATATGTTTTGAGCTTGATAAATATTTATTACTTAACTCTGCATGCATGCAGGCCATATGTTGTATTGTTGGAGAGAAAAAATGAAAAGTGAAATTGAATGCACAGATTTCTTTGAATTATAATACCGGTAGCAAACAAAAAAAGCAAAAAGTTAGTACAGCTCTAATTTCTTATTCGCGGATCATAATATTTATCATGTTATGTCGTATTATAGCCAAGTAGCAGTCGAGTTAATTATAAACTGTTCAAACTTAAGGCTTGGCAAAAAACAGATAAATAAATAAAGATGAAATATCGAAAAACGTCGGATGATATGATAAACATGTATAATAATAATAATATCATATTAAAACAATTTTTTTCTCCATTTCTTAGATGTGATATCTGACCCAGTTTCTATCCAAAAATATACACACGGGTATGGATGCCCAAACTGTCATAATAATGATAGTAAATATTATTATTTATGACATATTATGCATGTATAATGTTATTATAATAATATCATACTCGCGGGTAGGATGAATTATTACCGCCAAGCCGCAGTGCGGCGCCCGGACGCGTAATATTTCGTCGTCGAATAATTAATATTAAAAAAATATAATAAATAACAATAATAATGATATTATTATTATCGTCGTCGTCGTCCGATTTTATTATTATTCGGCCAATTAGTGCGGAGGATATATCATTCTAAACGCCGCCGCCGCGAGCGACCACAGTGAAAAATAAACCGTACTTACGCGCCGACCGGATACGTCTAACAGAAACTAATTTATATGTTTATCATAATATATATATATATATATAATATAAATAAATATATATATATATATATATAAATGTATATAAAGCTCCGTGGTCTCGTCGTCGTCGTTAGCGGAGAGAAGGTTTATGTACATAAATATTTATTAACTTGTATCTTTTTTTTTAAGAAAAAATTTTTTCTCAACCTCGATGGCGCGGCGTTCGCACGGGCTGCGTTCTATAAATAATTATCGCGCTGACCGAAATATTTTCGGTTCTCGTCCGGGTCCGACGACGATGGCCACGATGTGTGTACATTCTAAATATTATTTTTTGATCTAAATAATATTAACGTAATTCGGGACATCGCTGCGTATACGACCTTAATAATAATTACATTTAATAAATATTGTTTCCTTGTCAGACGACCACAAATTGACTTCCAGAAATAGGGTTCAAATGCATTGGCATCGTGTTCATTTTTTTGCTTCTTATGCGATTACTTGCATATTTGGAATAGTGGGCCTCCCAATTTTTACTAAGATTTATGGCCTCACGTTCGAAAATAATAATAATAAATGGCTTCAAAAAATATATTATTTCATAGAATTTTAAATTATTATGTTACATAGACAAATATTACGAAGTCATTTTGTATAAATGAATTAGCGATATTATACTTAATAATACCTATATTGTAATATTATGTAAATAAATGTGGTGGTCGTTCATACGATAATGTGCAAATAATATGATAGGACAGGACCAAATAAAGATCAAAGGGGGTACAGAAATACTTTAAGAAGACCCTATGGCTTATTTTGTTTCATTGTTCATAACTATAATTGACATATATTGTCCATATACCAGCTGCTATGACTTTTTTCGTGTAATATTTAAAAACTATATTATTTTTTTGGTTTTTGCTGAAAAATGGATAATTCTTCTGAAGTTTGTTGATTCTGAATCAATTAATAAGAACGCTGAAAATTTGGGTATTTTAAAGACATTTGTAAATGCAAATTTATGTTATAGGCTTCGCATTTATTTTTACACTGGACCTCGCAATAATTTTTGCCACGGGCCTTGCAAATCCGAAGAGGACCCTGGCTTTACTTCCGTTTTACAAACGTATAATATAGCAAATTTGAGTAACCTAACTTAACCTCGCCAACGTTGTGTTATCAGCTCTAATTTAAGACTGAATATTAACCTATCATAGAACTTAAAGATAAGAAAATGATCTATGCTTGTAGTTCGATCGTTAGTTTCATTTGAAAGCAAGTAGTGAGTAGGTATTTAAAATATTACAGTATAAAAAAAAATTCTCATAAAGTCATTACTCACTTAAAATTTAAATATAGTTAAAACCAACGCACATACACAGATAATATTATTTTTATCTTTTACCTTAAATTTGATTATAGGTCTCTCTTATTAATTTTATCTTAAATTAATTAGTTATGCTATAATTGAGTTATTATTTATTTAGAACCAATTTTGTATTCTTATAATAATACAAAATGTAGTTTTACTGAACGCTCATTTGATATGGCCTGTGTAATACGTTTGTAAGACGGATACAATACATTCGGTTTCTGTACGACTATTAATATGTTTCGGTCCCAACGATAAACTCAGAACTTAAAATGAATTAATTGCTATTTAGTCTTCGATGTTATACTTTTGTTAGTTACTGCGATTTATTTTACTAAAAATCCAAATAATTAAACACTTTTATAAAAATATGCAATAATCGATACGACGTTTTAAAATTTTATTTTGAAGTATAAATGACAATAATACATTTAATTTATACCATGTAGATTATTTCTCATCTTCGGCAATAATTTGTTGGTACAATTTCACAAACGTATTTAAACTGTTCGAGAAAATGAATATGTTTACATTTAAAATAATCACCTTGTAGGTATAGGTAGATACTAACTATTTTGTGTGTTACAGTGTGTGTCATAGTCTATGATCAACACTAGAATACACATATATAATAATAATATTCAATAAAAATGTATTATAAAATTATGCTTGTTAAAAATTACGTTTTGTTTTCCGACCACTGAGCTTATATATACATACATTATAATATTATCGTTCTTCATATATGTATACTCAATATAATGTGTACCATATGTACCAATATAGTATATATATATATATCATATACCTACGTAAATTACGCACCAAAGGTGATTCGCGTGTATATATATATATTATATATTGTAATATATATTGTATATACATTGGGGTAATTGTCCGAGAAACCCGTCACAGATAATTAATGATTACATGCAACAGATTACTCTGCAACAGTGATGTGTAGTTTGATTCTTTTCGTCAGAGACGGTACACTCCGTATAAACTATATATATATACAATACACAATAATATGTACACATACATATTATAATATATATCTATTTTAAGTGTATATAGGTATTATCTTATAATATAAAATTACGTATATTACCTACGCCAGCTATCTGCCCCACGCACACACACACACACGTCACACGGCCGTTTTGTACCATTTCGTATATTATAATATTTAAACGCCGTGTACGATTTTACCGTGTCTTGTAACGCGAGACAAACCGTGAGAGTCGAACGCCATGAAATAGAGAGCTAGATTTTTATAATAATATGTACATTTATAATATTATGTTTTATTTTAATTTTTTTTTTTCTTTTTTGACGACATAATTGGCTCGGCCGATATACATTATAAACACAGGTTTCACTCGAACAAAACAATAACATTTAGACGTCACCTCCTCTTAACGTTAGATTTGCACATTTCTATCCGTCCATCTCACTATCTCTCTCGCTGCCTCTCTGTCTCTCACACTCTCACTCTCTCGACGCTGTACATAGTTCTACCTCCTATACCTAGGTATATAATATATTTATTCGCGCCCGCCGACCGTTTCGCGGACGGCTCGCGGAACAACTGTTAATTATTATAACGACCGCGTGATGTATATTATAATGTACCACCTTTACCCGGACCTCTATAATAATATGATATTATTATTATTATTATTATTATTATTATAATATTACATAATAATGTGTACCTATATTATACCTACACATTACAATACAGGCGCGACGCGTACTACACCGGTGTTATTATAATTTCGACAGAGGGGGTCACACGCTTGTATTTATTATATTATACTAGTGACTTGTGACTTGCGAGTGTTTTAATTTTAACGTGTCAACAATGCGTACGTTATTCATTATTATAACATATAAATAGGTATTATATTATAACGAGATCGCTTTTATGTGTAACGCGATGGGTTAGAATGGTTATAAAATTATAGTAAAATACGATTCGAAATATTTAACGTATAGCTCGTAATGAAACTACTTTTAGAACCTGAGCGGAACGAGGAACGGTTAAAAATATGTACATATTATAATAATAATAATGACTTCGTAATAATTATTATCATATTACCTATATACTATATAATATATTGCATTGGTTTTTTTACAATATTAAAATGTTGTGTTTTTTTCGTCAGACGACAATTTTTTTAGGAACAGTTTATTGTTTTCAATCTTTGACAGTACCTATAAGGTTGTATCTGGTATTAAATGAAATATGTTTTATACTTTGTTGAGGGGGTTTCTCCGGGAGGCAGAGGGTATGTTGATAAAATGTTTCATCTTGGTCAGAAAGCTTGAAAACGTAATAAGTACAAAGTTTTTCATAAGTTGCTCTGAAAATAGTTAAAACAATATATGAATATAAGTAATTTAATTTTTTAAAAAAAAAAAAAAAAATTGAAAAATTAAATGATTTTTTCTTAAACAATTTTAGTAATTGTTTTATTGTAATTTATTCAAAAATATAAAATAAATAATATATATAATATAAAACTTTACAACATTGCGTACCTATAATTTTTCATATATACGATGATATTCTTAGAAATAGATGTTGATCCATCCGTTTATTTTCAAGCTCAGAATGGTTTTTCATGTTCAACGATTTATCATCTAATTCAAATTTTACACGTCCATTACAGTGATTGATTGATCTACAATTCAATGCTAAGGTACACTCAAACCTATAATTTAATAGCAAACCCGATTTCCATCATTTAATGTGCCTAATTTCATAATTTAAATATACGTTTTTAATAATTTTGTAACGAATATACCTACGTCACGTGTAAAATACAAAAATATATTATCTATAGATATTAATTAAGTATGTGCATGATAATAATAATATAGTAGTTTTAAGTTTGATATAAAACCTTACTCGAAGAATATTTTGAAAAAATGTGTTATCTAAAATAAACCAAGTGATTATATTTTAATTGTACAGGTAATGTTAAATTAAAACGGGTAGAGCAAAGTTACGTGTCTTTTTACACGCACTACTTCCATTTAAAAAAAGTAACGGATTTACCTAATTTATTATTATATTATAATAATTAATAATATAACATCGTAATCCAAAAGTAATGTTCTAACTTAGTTAATTGCATTACTTTTAAAAAGTACTTATGTCTGGCCCAACACCGATGGTTCTGCAGTGAAATCTCTAAATACCGGAAACTCGGTCGTTGCTCTTTTTCCGTTATTCGGAGGTGTCCGCTATTCAGAATGTTTAGTTTGTTCCCAAAAAAAAATCGTTCGATATTTGGAAGTGTTCGTTTGGGGAGGTTTCACTGTACATGTAGATATAATATATCGTTCTTGCAATAGGCCGTATATCGTCGATTTAGCATAAGAGGGACGATCGCCGTTTATGGAAATCCGCATGCACACTGTGAGGGAGCCACGTAAAAGAAAACAAATCGTAACATTCGGTTGAAGAAGATAAGGGAGCGTACGATTTAGGAATCATAAAAGTGTAATAATACTTTTCTTAAACTTTTCTTTGCTATTAATAACACTACTTTGTTGTTCCAACGTCTCATCGTTCTATATAACCTGCAGTATTCGCTGTAGAAAAAAGGCTATGTAGTACAGCTCTTTCGATCGGATAGATGTGCCCCGACAATGTGACACTGCGTATAATAATATGATTTATTTACCGCCATTACACTTGCAGTTTGTATGAGTATTATCATATTATTAAATTATAAACACGCATATTCGTTTATCCGCCATCGCCATCGGCGGGTCGTCAGTATACAACGCGATAACACTTAATAATATATTATATTATTAAACGATCATTACACTACTCAGCGCTAGCACGCGTCAAATCTGAATGCCATCATTATACGAGATTTATATAATATTACGATTATGATGGGCATAGCGTGCTGATCGAATGCTGCTTAGCGGCTGTGAGACATTTAAATTATTCGCCACTAGCGAAAAATTGACAAACGTGTAAATAATTATCAATAACAGGCAAAAATTTAAATCACTCAAATCATCGAGTTTTTTTGTAGTTTTAATAATTGCAGCATAAAAAACCGCAAAACGATTGGCGTAAATTAAATTCACAATTTCATTTTTTCTCTCGTGATTTTTCAGGCGTTGCAGGGAAACTTAAAAAACAAATTCTGTACTAAGAGTTTTAAAGGTTGTGATGTCGCACTCAGCATCGGATTCGAAACGTGGTTGCTATATAAGTTGCAATTATTAGAGTTCTGAAATCTCTTGTTAAAATGTGTTGGTAAGTATATCTGCCTAAATTTAAGTAAAATTTGATACATTAGTCGAATTGGTAACATTTTTTTAGATATGAAATAAAAAATGTGTTACTGTCATTAACTAAAGTAAAAACTTAAAAAAATAACGACAAAAAGTAGGAAGTATAAAATATTATTGTTTTCAATAATGTTGTTTTAAAATAACTTTAAATTACCTTTGTAAAAATAATATTTTTAGACATTAAAACTTTTCGAAAAAAATCAATGTTCATCATTAAACATAATCACCATGAATAGTAAACGTACGGTAAAAAAGAATTAGGTGATTATGTTTGATTCAATGACATCGAAACAATATTCTATAATATTATGTACCTATCATACATAAGGACAATGGATACTTGGTATAGGGCTGCTATATATTATAGAATATAGACAATAGACCGGAACAATATATATATTTTTTTGATATTCAAACCCAATTACTATTATTAAGTTGAGTCCCGATAATATAACTACGGCCTATATTATATTGGGTAATATATATATATATTATATAGGTATTATAATAATATTATAATGACTAAAACTAGACTGCTCATATTTTTTTTAAAAAAAACAACATATTATGTTTATAGAATTATTACAATATCCTTCAAATAATATATGAAAACCGTTCAATCACGGTACTTCGAAGATATACAAATCATTTTTTAACATCAGTAAAATTCTATTTTTATGCGACCCTATGTATATATATCACGACTTCACGTTTGTTAGTTTTTTTACAATATAATATCGTCTTACATCGATCTGTATAGTTTTTTTATTCAGGATATAGTCAAATGTTTAACAGTCTATTATTGGTCTTCAGAGTGTCGCACTCGTGTCACTATGTGAATTATAGTTTATACACCTTATTTTAATAGTTGGTAATAAAAACTAATAAACAATCATTTGTAGAGCCTTTGCAGAGAATTTTAAATTCGGAGCTGAGCGATTAAAAACCGCAAATGGCACTAATCAACTTCTATAACAGATATTATTTTAACAAATATGATTATCTATTAACCTTAGCAGTGTAGATAATTATCTATTAACTACAGTTCAACTGAATCGAAACAAATCTGAGCTTGCAAAACCACCAATTACTTAAACTATAATCAGTAACTAAACTAAGTTCCGCTTAACTCATGTTTAATATCTATTGTAAAACGGGTTCTTATGGTGACTTCTGAATCGTAAATAATGGTTAAGGTAAATTATATAATCGGAAATATTATAACTCAGGACTCTTTATTATGTCTATGATATATATAGGTAGTATAGTTTTTTTTAAATATCCGAAGTCGTTTTAATTGATTCCCTAATATTCAAAGTTCTTCATCATTCCGACTACCTACTGCAAACGTGAATAGTTATTGTTATCTGTTGCAATATTACTTTTCTTTTTAAAAAAAAGAATGCAAGTTTTTAATTTTTAATTCTCAGCGATAATACCTATAAGTACATATTATTATTATTGCACAATATTATACATTTATACGAACATTTCAACTCTAAGAATTATTGAAAGACTCACGTTTAAGCAACTGCACCGATGTTTAATGCACTGCATAGAGCGTATAATAAAAATAATTTACTGGGTATTTTTTTTAAACATATTTTTTAGTTTACATTAACGCGTTGGCGTTTCTACGATAAAACAAACAAAATTACATTCGTATACACTGCGTGCCACTACATGATTATAATAGGTCGTAACCAGCTAACATATTATATAGTACATAATACGTACCTACAGCGTGAGCGTAAAATAAAAATTGGAAAATCATTGCCGTTGAAATAATAAACTCTTGCGGCAGTGCAGTGCTCGAAATGGCTTATTTTATATTTATTTTGTGACCTATATAATTTTAGCATATTTATATACATATATACGTGTGAGGTTTACCTCGCCTCCAGTAAAAAGTTCGATAAATTACATAATGCAACACGCGTTTCGTTATTAAATAATATATTAATGCACCGTCCCAACTACCCAGCAGTGGTCGCACTCGAAAAAAAAAAAACGGATATGTTTTCGGACTTGCCACAACGATATAGGTATATTTATACACCTCGACGGGGCTCGGACACTCCAGCCGTCAAGTCGGCACGATTTATTGTTTTATATAGTTTCATAACGATATTGCGTCGGTCAGTCGATCGATTCGTTGGCCTGGAATTCATGTCTGTCTCGTATACCGAATTACGGGGTGATTCATCGCGAGCATACTAACCCCTATTTTTCCCTTTATTAATTAATTTATTCAAATTTTGATTTTTGGAATTTCTCAAGGAATTATATACTAAGGAACTGTGTATTTTCGTATAGGTACCCACCTAGATTTCTTACACGGTTTAATGGGTGGATGACGATACAAACTTTTTTTTTTAATGAACCACCCTTTTATTGTAAATTGTTACAAAGAGATAATGTCATCTCTGAAAATGTTGATGTATATGAATCGTAATTCGAACTAGTAGTTTTTGAGTAATTTAATTTTAAATATTTAGAATAATAGTCTATAATAATAGGTTTAGAATATACTAACTATAAACCCCAATAGCTATGATGATTTGAAAATTATAGTTACAGTTATTAATTGTATACAATTATTAAATTATAGCAATGTTAATAATTTTAAATAACACTCAATCTTAATTGTTTAAGCCAAAAATAACAAATAAACATAAGTAATCAGTGATATCTCATCACTTTAATATAGGTAGGTATTCAATGTATTTTACATTTTGTATAAAACCATTATTAAGAACGTTTATTACCTATAATTATTACATAGAGTTTAATAATAAGTAACAACTCGGGAACTATAATCGTTAGGTTTTAAATATTTAAAAAATACATCATCTGTTCAATAATTAATTGTAACAAAAAGGTCCTACCAATTTGTATCTAGTACGATAGAAGGTATATTATTAATTAGTCCTTATTTAGAAATTAGAATAAAACATTAATACTTCGAAATTTTTTACAGTGGATTACTGTATACATATAATACAGTAAATTAGTATAATATAATATTATAATACTCGTGGTGCGGTGTGCACGATCAAATTAAGGAGGGAAGTGCAAAAGGTATAATTTGCCCCGGGACTCCTTCAGCTTGGTGAAATTAAATGGTTTTTATACATATTAATAATCTATTTGTTAATCATAATTGATAATTGAAATAATTTGTTAAAAAAATAAGTTAATATATAATTTTCATTTTTATTCTGGTTCTAAGGTCTTACCGTTACCTACCTCGTATACTTTTGATACTGTGGTATAATAATCAGTAGTCATATACTATCCTAGTTTTTAGTAATTTACCGACAAATGGTGCAATGTGCATTTAATCCTATCGCACTAATATTCTCAAATTAATTTTTTTTCAACTATTTTTTCAATTCAATAAAATGTTAAAATGGTGAACAGTTTTTCGCCATATTTGAAGAAAATTTCGGTTATATTTCCGTTTAATATTATACATTTATTTTAATATTTTAATTTCTTTAATGTGCAAATTAATAACAACATAAAATGGTTTTCTTTGAATTTTGATGAATATGTATTGAATTTATTTGTATATCTGATATTTTTTCATGCATATTTTTCATTTTTTTTAGCTTTTATAACGTCTGAGCAGTAGGTAGGTACTAGTAACGTATAATTATTTTATTGTAGACACCAGGTTTTATTTTATAGACCTTTTCTGAATTCGGGCGTTTACCATACTCACAACTCCACTCATATGTAAGGGAATAATAGGGGCGGTTGCAAATTGTTGCCCCTGAGTGCCAATGAATGGTTTCACATGGCTCTGGCGTTGAGTTATGCAGCGTAGTAGTGCGAGTTTGCTGGCCATTTCATCATCGGAAGATATTTTTGATGATCGAAATATATTATAAACACGCGTAAAAATAAACTGTTCTCGCCCACTAGAAAACTCGATTTTTTTTCTTAAAATATCCCTCACATTTGCGGAAGTTCCATATACTCGGTGATGTACATAATAATATTGTAATAATAAGATTTTTGCCATGTCAACACCGCGGGTGATGCGTAGGAGAACACCACCCTCTCTACAACGATCCACAGCAGTCACACAACATTAACCATACGGCTCATAATTCATTGATTATAATAATATATACCGCATAAATTATATTATTATGGTATTTATGATATTATTATTATTGTAATACTATCGTATATACACAACTCGTTTCATACGTCATGTTTATTTTTCCCTCGATTTTTTAACACACGCGCGCATGCGCACACACACACACGAGTTGCATATTATTATATTGTTACGATCTCGCGTGCGCGTGTTTTCATCGGCCCGTTTTATTGCGCCGGTCGACGGCGACGGCGTTTATGCTAAATCGTCGCTCAAAGGCCGCGCGCGCGCCCAACGCCAATTGAGTTATAGTTATTGCTTTCTAATTCCCTCTTCGGCCCTTCAGCTGTTGTACATGTCACATTACGTCATAATAATATAATTTGCCGCGTGATTCTGGTCCTTTGCGATATATTATGATGTTGACCCTTGACTTTATTATTATTGTCGTTAATAATGTAAATCATAATATTATGTTGTTATAACGTAGCGCTCGCCAAACGTAGCGCTCGCGCTAACATGTTATTATACAGTGTTATTCTCCAATCATGCTCGGCCCCGTTTTAGATTCTAAGCGGAGCAATGAATGTATTGGTTTTAAAATAATGTGTGTTTTTTGAATTTTAAATTTTATGTCTGTGGTGTACCTACACGAAATGTATACCTAGTCAAAATAATTCATCAGTTTTCAACTACATTTTTCAAATTATCATATAGGTGGTAGCTCCTTATCTTCCAAACCTATTATAGTCAATATGCTTATTCTTTAGTACGAAAAGTTAATTTTTTAGCTCAAAAACTATTAGTTCAAATTTTGAATCTGATCCATCATAATTTTCAGAAAAATTATCCGCTAAATAATTTTCAGTAAGAAATAAAGGGAGCTCTCGTTTGAAAAAAAGAATTTTTTAACTACCTAATAAAAATACCTACTCCTTAAGTAGGAAGTAAAAAAATCTTGAGGATTTGGTATTAACTAATTTAAGTAGGTATTTAAAAATTCACAAAAATGAGTTTTTCAAAAAACGCATTATAAAAAAAAAGGAGGTTGCATATCTAGTAAATCATCATTTAATCATCAATCCAATCGTACATTTATGCAATTATTACCGAACCACTTGTACTGATCGCATTTACACAATAGTATACAGTTTAATATTTGTGAGTATATCCGATATACGACTATATTCGTTTATCTAGGTAGACGGTCTTTGGAAACTGGTTTTTTTTATCGTTTTCGTTATATTGTTGTACTATTATTTTTTTTTTTATCCCGTTTAATATATGTAACAATATAATAATTTATATATTATACATGTATCATATATTTATGCGCCCATATAAAATAAATAATTTTTATTTTGATATATTTATAATATATTTATAATATATTATATTTTATTTTATTTTTCTGGTTTGCAATATTAGTATAACACAATGTTATTTACTTAACTACATTAGGTACTTTGTATCGTATATTATCGGTATTAGGAGTAAAAACATATACCACTGTTTTGACATTTGATAGACTCTCATAATTTTCATTAAACATAAAAATTCATCATACGTACGCCCACGTAGTAAATTTATAATTGATATATAATTAAACACAATCCAGAATGAAAACAATATTGTGCTCGTCATCTTTGTTTCTTAAATCGTTATGCACAATTTTGTGCTGCAGTGTCGTACAATCTATAGGTACATTCAAGTATTAAACTGTTTTTAGCACAATAACAGTTTTAAATTAAATTGCAGTTTGTTGAAGAACGTTCGTCCAGCAAAAAAATAAAGTATTAATAACGACCTACATATTCTTAAGACAAGAAAAAAATATGATATACGTTTTTGTTGCCACTGATAACATTTTTATACGTTTTTTTGGACCTTGATATAAATAAGGTTACCGACCTCCGCTATCAGATAGTACAGTAGTAATAATAAGAATAATATCGGATTTTTTTTAACAATTATAATTTGCAAAACTACAATACGTCGTTCTATGGTTTTTATACTCAGTAAAATGGAGAGTCGACTATATTTTAACGCAATACTTGTTTTCGTTATCTCGCACAGACGATTTTCGCACGTTTACGAAACGGGTATACGAAAAATGAATGATAAAACTACATTTTTTTTTCAACACTGGCCCACTAACCCGTATTTTAATTTTAATATTCTATACAAATATTGACACGATAATTAGTATTAGATTGGTTTATGATTTTATTATAATATTTATAGAAGCATTGTAAAATTTAAAGTAGGGTGATTGTATTTTAAAAATCAAGAAATAGGAAATTTATTCTAAACCCCTTACAAAATAATCACAATACACCCCACCAATCACTACTCATATGTTTATGATATAATTTTAATTGCTTTGGTATCTTAATTTTTATTTTAGGAATAATGTATCTATCTACTCTTATACATATGAAATGATCTTTTAGATTCTGAGCGGAGCGATAAATATGTATTGATTGTAAGATTATGTGTGTTGTTATTTTTTGTGTCTGAATTGTGTACAATATTTCTTGCAGATAAATACTCTGTTTATTAACTTTGAATGATTTTTATATAGGTATACACATATAACAAAAATCCAATTACCTAATGCTAAACAATTAGTAGGTAATTAAATATAATAATATACACTTAGTTTATTCGAACTTAATTTCCAGAGGACTGTACTATTTTTGATGGAACGTTTAAAATAACAAAACATTATTAAATTTGATTTCCTGCTACAGGAATGTACCTATTAAAAAACAACAATTCGTGTCTATGATATGAAAAATATTATAATGTCCGTTTGTTATAAAAAAAAGACTTCGATCCGTATCAAAAGAGACTAAATCACAGAAATTGTACCTACTTGAATCAGGACGTGTCAGGATTAGAGTGCGTGCACCTAGGTACCTATTATACATGTACGAACTTACGTATTTTATGTACCCGTCCGTCGTCGCAATAGTAGCTGGCGTTCGAATGGAAAAATAGGCGCACGTTTATAATATATATTATGTGATATTTTATCTTTATAGATAGGTTAGGTATACCTATTATACATTTACATGTTTACCATAATCTATATGGACGTTATAAATTGCGGAAGTCACCGACGCGGTCCGTCTGTCAAGCGCAGAACAAAAGTAATAATAATCATAATCATAATAATTGTCGTTATACTGGAAGGCGATTTCATTTTCATAGGGACGAAGAGAAATTTATCATGGCATATTATGTATATAATATATATAAATACACTGCAGATAAGCTGAAAATCTTTTCCAATCAATTAAAACTTATGTCGGAATTTATAATTTTATTTTGAGAAATGTTTTTAATGAAATGCCACGAATATATTTTGATTTATATTTAAATTAAGTATGCACTTTATTTTAGTTACTAATGAGTAACAATTCAGAGTAATTAACTGTTTTGGTTTGTATTACATATTTTTGGCAGGGTACTCCAATTTTTTAGGAATATACGCAAGAACTCGTTTTTCAACAATCCATTCGTCCCTTTAAATAATTATATTAAAAAGTTGACGTTAATATTAAAGATATTTCGTTTTATAATTTAATACTAAGCAATTATTAAAATAATATTTACAATCTATGAATTGAGGTAAAATATAAACAAAATAAAAGATAATTTTTAAATGTATACAGTAGGCACTTATTAGGGTTCTGAAATGTCATGAATTTATTTTTTTGAAATATTTCACGAAACTATCATGAAATATTATAATATCTCATGTAAATGAAAGATAAAAAAAAATAATTTAAATCTATAGTAGAAAGTACACTAGACACCTCTACTCAGTTAAGTGTTAAATGGTAAATATTAGATATAGAAATATTTCTTACATAGTATATTATACAAATTACATAATATATTATATATATATAGGTAACTATATTAACTTCTTTATATAATGACCAGGATTAAATATTGATAATCACTAATCAGGTATGAAATTAGTATGACCATGCATCTATAGTGATGGGTTTATGAAACATAACAAAAAAAAAAACGGTTTTAAAATTTTTTTAAAAATATACTTTTCAATATTTCATCCTTATAACCCTATTAGTTACTAGTTACCTATACAAATTAATAATTATTATGATAAATTAGGAGCCGAAGAGGGTATTCTATGATAGAAGTATAGCAACTAATGCGTGTATTATGATGTTTTCTTTTTTTTATATTCTGAGCGAAAAATGAATTGGTTTTACAAATGATGTGTGTGTGTTTTTTTTTTCATACTTATTAGTTATTATAGCAGAAAAAATTCTTTGATCTTCATACTGAAGGTCATTTTCTAGTAGCCAATTAAATTCAGGATATACTCTGGATAGCCAAAAGTAAAAAATCCATGCTAAATTTCAAAACTAAAAAGAGAATCTGCTCTAAGAGGATAAGAAGTAGGTAATTGCTCTGGTTTAAAGTACGAGTGGAGTGTACGGTTTATGTCATCATTGAGTAGGTCACTGTAATGGATGTATTAAATTTAAATTCAATCCTAAATCATTGCATATTATACGTAAAAAAATTATGAGTGGAAACGTTCTGTCAGCCTATTATCATAGAAATATATTGCTAATAATTATTACCTATAGTTATTTATTTTACTACATATTTATACTTTATAGTACTTAATACGATATAAACTATAAATAAGCATTACAATACAATTAATCTAAATGTTTTGAATTGTTTTGTTTTTCAATTGTTGTATGTATAAAAAATTATAGTAATATACGTTTAAGTTTCAAAAAAATCTAGAAAAAGTCTTTGAAACATCTATAAATAAGTAGCTCAAAAGAGCTGAGATATTTTGAAACTCATACAAACCCAAATCATTGTAAAAGAAATTCATCTGTCCAATAGGAGGATTATAATAAAAACACGTGCAAACAATACATTTGTATTTATATTATCTAGATTCTATATGACACCTAATAATTTTCACCATCATACTCAAAGTGACACGCAGTATTCTTAAGTTTAAAAAGTTACATTAATCTTATTAATTCTTTCGATTCGTCATTTTGTTTTTAATTTATTAATATTGTGAAAGTGATTATAACAAATACTGGCTTAAAAACAGTGTAGTGTCAATAAATTCCAATTAAACGTATAACCTAAATCGTATAGCATTATCTAGTTTACTAGTTGCTACGTCATTTTACAACAATTAACTACCAGTTGTTTATTGTACATTTTGAAAAAAAATCTGGAAGTGTATTAGAATATTATGCTGTAAACATTCTTTGATAAATCTATTCTTTAGACATAAAATAAAATGAGCACTCTCCGTGGTTGCTGGAGGACGCACACTGGAGAGAAACCGTATTTATGCGACGTGTGTGACAAGTCATTCTCTCAAGAAAGTATTCTAGAAAATCACATTCGGACGCACACAGGAGAGAAACCGTATTCATGCGACGTGTGTGACAAGTCGTTTTCTCAAAGAGGTACTCTGGAATATCACCTTCGGACGCACACAGGAGAGAAACCGTATCCATGCGACGTGTGTGAGAAGACGTTCGGGAGTAGTAGCACTTTGACAAAGCACAGACGGACGCACACAGGAGAGAAACCGTATCCATGCGACGTGTGTGACAAGACGTTCGGGAGTAGTAGCACTTTGACAGAGCACAGACGGACGCACACAGGAGAGAAACCGTATTCGTGCGACGTGTGTGACAAGACGTTCGGGAGTAGTGGCACTTTGACAAAGCACAGACGGACGCACACAGGAGAGAAACCGTATCCATGCGACGTGTGTGACAAAACGTTCGGGAGTAGTAGCACTTTGACAGAGCACAGACGGACGCACACAGGAGAGAAACCGTATCCATGCGACGTGTGTGACAAGACGTTCGGGAGTAGTAGCAATTTGACAGAGCACAGACGGACGCACACAGGAGAGAAACCGTATCCATGCGACGTGTGTGACAAGACGTTCGGGAGTAGTAGCAATTTGACAGAGCACAGACGGACGCACACAGGAGAGAAACCGTATCCATGCGACGTGTGTGACAAGACGTTCGGGAGTAGTAGCACTTTGACAAAGCACAGACGGACGCACACAGGAGAGAAACCGTATTCGTGCGACGTGTGTGACAAGACGTTCGGGAGTAGTAGCAATTTGACAAAGCACAGACGGACGCACACAGGAGAGAAACCGTATTCGTGCGACGTGTGTGACAAGACGTTCGGGAGTAGTAGCAATTTGACAAAGCACAGACGGACGCACACAGGAGAGAAACCGTATCCATGCGACGTGTGTGACAAGACGTTCGGGAGTAGTAACACTTTGACAGAGCATAGACGGACGCACACAGGAGAGAAACCGTATCCATGCGACGTGTGTGACAAGACGTTCGGGAGTAGTGGCACTTTGACAAAGCACAGACGGACGCACACAGGAGAGAAACCGTATCCATGCGACGTGTGTGACAAGTCATTCTCTCAAAGAGGTACTCTGGAATATCACCTTCGGACGCACACAGGAAATAAACCGTATTCATGCGACGTGTGTGACAAGTCGTTTTCTCAAAGAGGTACTCTGGAATATCACCTTCGGACGCACACAGGAGAGAAACCGTATCCATGCGACGTGTGTGAGAAGACGTTCGGGAGTAGTAGCAATTTGACAAAGCACAGACGGACGCACACAGGAGAGAAACCGTATCCATGCAGTGTGTGTAATAAGTCGTTCACTCGAAATTACAGTCTGACGATTCACTTACGGACGCACACGAGTGAGAAACGAAAGAAGCAAGGGCACAAAGCAAAAACAAAGTGTAATAGTCAATACACTTACAGTGTTGATTAGATAACTGAAGGTGAGTGCAAGCTTACTGATTTTTTGTAGACATGTCAAAAAAGGTCAAGACTCTATTCAGTATGTGATTGCGACCAAACTGATACATACTATTGTCGTTAATAATATTTTATTCGTTCAATAATCGACATCACGCCAGATTAATAATATAAGTAAGTTTAAGATGATGTGCAAAAGTGAATGTAACAGAAAATTACCATATTTAAATAAATTCTACCAGTTTGAAGTAATGAATTAAATTCATAAAAATAAACGAATCATTTTCCGTTTTAATTTGTTGTTTTGTAGTGATTTTATAATTTAAAAAGAATGCAAACCGGCTATGTTTCTACTAAAATAGACCTATTTTTTGCTAACTGTACTTATTGGATACATGAACACAGTTTGAGAAGTCGTGTAACCGTACAAGACATTAAACCGTGCCCGTGCGGCTAGTGTGATCATGTGCCCCGTTAAAAGAACATCGCAGCGCACCACACAAATATCAGACATAAACCGTGCATGGATCTGCCCTCCACTAAACTTAATTCATTTTTCGAATACAATAATATATATTCATGAGTTATATTTTAGTTGACACCTAAATTAAAATACTTTTCCACTAATCTACTACCCGATACCTATTTAGGGAGGATAAATAAGGCGTATTATACCTAAAAATAAGACTTCATGGGATCAACTCTCAGGCTTTGAAGAATTTTCGGATGCTATTTTTTTATCTAATAGAAGAAGACTTCTTACAGCCCGCATTGATCTCTGATTTTGTATTTTATTTCAAATAATTGTATTGAAAAATTTGTAAAAATGATTTTTATCTTGTATTTTTTTAGACATATTATAAAGTTTGAGAATAAAATATTGAAAAACAGAGATCGATGCGATCGAGATCTCATTAGTCTATTATTAGACCATCGAAAAGCATATGACAGTGTTTGGCGTCATAGAGTTTTGAATAAACTGAACAAATGTTACATTAATGGGCAGATGTTTCAATTTATAGCAAGTGTTCTGAATTAACGTTCTTTCCAAGTTAAAATAAATGACCACATATATGTTTACTATAGTTTCAGAAAAATGTGTACTCGAGAACGGAATCCCGCAAGGATCCCCCCTGAGCACTCTGCTTTTTCAAACTGCAATTAACAACCAGCCTGATGAAATTTCTATTCTGTTAAATCAATTATGTTTCCCAATGACACTCGTATTTATCGCAAAGAGAAAAGATTAAACCAAAGATATGTCTTCTTCAAGATTACCTAAACGACCTGACCAAGTGGTGCTTCCACTCAGGTTTTATTTTCTCACCTGAAAAAATCAAATGAATCATGTTTACAGAAGAGAAACAAAGTTCAAAAGCAAAGTTATTTTTGGGAAACACACCTTTACTCATTGTAAAAAAATTTACGGTTGATTTTTGTCAGCAAAATGGACTTGGAAACCTCATATAATTAAGAACAGAACAAGCGCAACCAAAAGTAAGTTAAAAACTTTGAGCCTCGTTAAACGGAGCGCAGAAAGTAATGTCTTAATCAATTTATATATATATCATATTAGATCTAAATTAAACTATGGATCAATCTGTTATACCAACTCCAACCCTAATATTCTAAACACACAATTGATATAATTCATAACAGCGCGATAAGAGCTGGAACCGGAGGATTTCGATGCATTCCAAGCATTTTATCCATTCTGGAGAACCTCCTATTCACATTTATAGAATCAAATTATTTCTAAATTATATTTCTTGCACCGTATCCTCCTCAGAAAACTCAACATTAACATTTTTATTTCAAAATCGTTTTGCAAATATATTTTGTACTAATTCTAATCTCAATAATTTATAATATTTTTATAGTATACGAGTTATAGCGCCTAGTCGTCAAAGCAAGTAAAATATTAGTATATTTTTAAATTTGAATAAGAAAACAAAAGTTTACAATATTACAGATCTATCAAGCAAACATGTACAATTTAATGTAAGAACAGTTGGAAAATAGATGACTCATTTCTTTAATGTAGAAGTCGAATGTGTCCCGTAATTGAGTATTAAGGAAGCTATGCAATGTACCTATTTGTTAAATTTGAATTCAATGGTAAATCAATTTATCATTCCATACGAACAACAATCAACCTATATTATTATGTGTATTTTATGATATATATTATTTTGTATTGCTATTATTAAAGTAATTTGTTGTACTATTAGTAATACGGTAGGTATTAATATTTGCCAAAAGCATTGCATTTAAAAATGTCATTTTGTGTAAAAAATATACCTTAAGAGTTTCAAGTATTCACGAATCAAATTTTTAAACTACTACAATATAATTTAAATCATTGTATTCATAATTTATTAGATTTGTTGGTGTTTGTATATAACCAGAACAACTTATCAGAAATCATATATTAAATCGTCAGGTCTTAGCTATCCATTAATACTGTAACTTTGCATACCTACATATTTTTTTATCAAATACATTTTAACTAGGTATACAAATAATTTGCCGATTTTCGTGATTTTGACTTAGGTTGTCAAAGTTTTAAAATTAAATAATTATAAAAAAATCGTGTTTAAATATCTTTAATATTTTCAAATAGCTATAATAATAATTTATGCTGAAAATTTTATTAAATTTTAAGATTTTTGTCCGAGTGTATATTTTTTTTATCAAAACATAGAGGAAAAAATACTAAAATTTCAAGTATCAAGTTATTCGTTTTTGAATATTATGAAATAAGAAAAATTTTATTTTACGCGTGAATATTCAATTTTGTCAAGATTTAAGCTTTAACTTAAATTTGATCTTTACGCTCATTAAAAAACGTATATGAGAATACGCTCATTTTATATGCTACCCACGAGGAACCGCGGTTTATTAAATTTTAATATCTTAGGAAATTATTTTTAACCACAAATTTCTGCGATTAATTTTGTCGACATTTTAACTTTCAAACGCTCTAAACATAATTTTATATACATTTTTTTAAATTGGTGTATGAATAATTATTTAGGAACCTTGAATTAAATTTTCAAACTTTTTGATCGAACGAAACATTTTTATCAATATTTTAGAATACCTAATAACTAACAAGACTAAAAAATATTCAAAATGTCAAAGTAAATAATAGTATTTAACCACCTAATTCAAAAATAGTCATAGTTATTTGTCACCTACTAGATATAATTACCAGAAGCCCCCCACAATGTTGAAAATAGAATAATTTTTACTGCTCCAATATATAAGTGATGACATACAGAAAAAAAACGGACATCATTTTAAGATCAATACTTTCATCGCACTGCTCAGAATCTCAAATATATTAATAAAAAATAGGAATATTTATGAACTTTAATTTTTGACAAAATCGATTTTATTTTTTTGTTGTGTTTGAATAGCCATAGGTTTAAGTATACTTGAAATGTTCACTAAATATTTATTTTCTTGAGTAATATTCATAGACTTTTTGTCTCTTTTTAAGCTGTTTAAAGATATTTAAGTACCACACTCAAGACTTTTATTGACATAAATTTTTATTCGATTTACGCTGATAAAATGTTGGTTTTTGGTTAAGATTGTAATAAGTGCAAGGTTCCTCATAAGTTATTCTTAAAACAATTAAAAATATTGAGAATACGTAGCTTGGTAATTTACACAATTTTTTCTTGATATTTGACGTTCAAATGTTGACAAAGTTAGATACTCAAAAATATATTATACTTGGTTCTTCTTTTGCTGATCAAAAATGTTTTGTTATCCCACACGCCTTGTGTTTTGTGAGTTGTGATAATATCATCTGGTCGATAATTGAGTTTTAATTATTTATCAATTTTCTGGTCATATTATAATATGTTATAATACCCACACTACATATTGGAGATTTGTCGTATGGTTTTCTACACCTCATATACATAACATAATTTAGAAAATGTGAAATGTGAGATACTCAACGCAGTTGCTGATCGTATATTATACTGTTTTGAGCTGATTCTTAATATTGATTTTTAAAGAATCGAAAATTCGAGAATTTCAATTTAGTGGTATCTCACAGGTGTTATGATTTATAGCTATATGGTGCCACTGTCACGTCCACGAGTCATGCAGATAGGTTATATAACTTCGTCACAGTCATATGTCTATCAGGGGAAAATAAACGTTACAATTACTTTGAATATTTTTGGGAGGGGGGGGGTTGTCCTTCCTAGTAGTAAAATCACAGCCTAGGCGTTGTAGTCAGACCCCCTAATTGCCTTCACTGAAAGCTCCTCGATATTGGTATCTACACATAATAATACTCATTAGAGTTGAAAAAACGAGTGGATACAAACACGAATTCCGCATAAATTAGCATTATTATACTTATTACAAAAAGCTGATTAGTTTCTTGGACATTTGTACGTCTGCAAACGAACCTATACGTTTAAATCACGGCTACGCCACTGAATTATAATCGTACCTGTACGGCGGTGTAGTGCCTACCCATATAATATTATATTATAATACGACGACGCGGATTTCGTTTACCAGTTAAAAATCGATTTTAATTACCGCTGCTGCAGCGAGCTATTATCGCGGACACGACCCGCTACATACATATATTATTATTATATGGCTTCTGTGCGACGCGCGCGATCGGTATTTGTTGCTCATAATAATAATAATAATAATTATTATTATTATTATCCGTTAATAGTTGCATCATTAAACTGAATACAGCGTTGGCCCCGCCGTGGTAGTATCTCGATGCCCATCGTCTGTTCGCGCGTACACACGGACGACTGCAACATCATGTATTTCATTCCAGGTATAATATTATACCTGTAATACCACGGTCGCGCACAATAATAATAATAATAATAACTAATAAGATGTATGCGACTGATTAGAGAAAAGGCAAAACATTCCCGAAGAATTTATAATTACCACACACGAAACAAAGACGAAAAAAAAAATAATAAACCTTGGTTATGATATATGTTATAACGGCGAGCGACCGAGCGCGGTTCTCGGTATCAAAACTATAATATTTGTATTTTTCTGTCGTCATACCTACCTGCCTGCCTACGACTCAGACGACGAGATGATGGTGATGGACGAAAAACTAAATTAAAAAAAAAAAAAAAACGCCATCGCAACAATGTCACAGACCGAACATATTTCGATATGACGGATTTTTTTTTCTTGCGCGCGCCCGCAGCAGTCGATGAGACTACGAAATCGCGGAAGACATCGGAGCTGGGTAAAAAAAACCCCCCCAAATCCAAACCCGTTCGCGAACTATTTGTCTCTGACATAATTGAGACTATTAATCAAAAGTCCAGTTTTGATATGAGCTGATGATGATCGGCGGCGGATTCGGTACACACGCGCACACGATATACATATTATTATGTGTACAACACACACACACACACACGTGCAAGTGCGCCTACACACGAACAGACCACACACAACACACACGAACGGCGTAGGGCGCCAATGTTCATTAATATTCCGTCGTGTGTGTGTGTACATTTTTAAATGCAAAAACTAGCTATTTTTTTTTACAATCTATAAGAATAAGTCTTTTTATTATTATTATTTTTTTATTTTAGAATTGTAAGACGGCAGTTCATCATTGCCGACGCCGCTTACCTACGGATAATAGTACATCTGACGGAGTTTTTCGTCGGTTTTTTGTCGGTGCCTACCAATCGCCGCTGCCTCCGTTATTGTTATTACTATCGTTTTCATTATATTATTATTATCATACGCGGTCTGACACAGATTAGAGGTACCTAGTACCTACCACTACGTAACCCGCAAACTTAACGTCTGCACTACGTAGTCGTAAATTGCGAGTGGAGGCGTAGAAATTATTTTTATCGTGGTTGTAGGATGGTGGGGGTGGAGGGATTGACGAATATAAAGGTTATGAGTTTTTGACTACGATTAAAGGGCACATGATTTTTTTTTGTGTGTGATCGAAAATGAAAAATAATTAGCAGTAAAAAAAATATATTTAGTTATTTTATTAATTATGCTTAATAACCAAAAAGTGAAAAAAATAAAAAAATATTTTTTATACAAAATGATAGTATTTTTTTCAATTTTTAAAAAGGATAGTAGCTATGATCAAGGTTTTTTCAAAGCAATCTATATTATATTAAAAATATTAAATAATATTATATTATAATATTATTAAATTATTCTATATTATATTCAATTTATATTATCTAATCTAAGCGGTTATTGTATTACTATATGCATATATTAGGAGAAACCGGTTCTTTTCATTTAAATTATATAAATGGACCATAAATCCTCAAAAGATGTGTACCAATATACAATATAGTATCTGATGTACAATATACCGATAAAATATTTCTAAATTTCTAATTTTGTTCAATAATATAATCACCAACGTCAAGTATTAAAATTCAGAAAATCTATTTAATAATATTAACTTATTACGTATTAATTATTATGAACGTATTTTTTTTTTGTTATTAAATTACTTGAGTTTGCTGTGCGAGTCCGTAGGACATCACACACTCTTCCATTTCACTATACGAAATATGTATCTATATTATATGGAAATAATACTAATTAATAAGTATAGAGTAATCGTTTGAAAATACATATCTAATTCTACTTTAGGGCGTAACAAACGGCGTTACTAAATATTATGTTTATTCATTTGTACATAGGCAATAGTTTATTAAAAAAAAAAAAAAAAGTTTCCTGGCTTAAAGTAGGTAGCGTGATCAGTACTTTTTGGTAGTAGTGTTCACTGTACAGTGTACAATTATTATTATTAATGCGGTATTTTATTAAAATAGTATTTTATGTACGTATACATATTATATAATATTCCAACCCATATTCGCAGCATAATTGGATAAATTTCTCTTAAAAATTACCGTAGATTTTTAAAGGCCATATATAAACTGCGACCAAACAATCTTTTTTTTATAAATTGTGCCTGGATTATTGTCTGGGTAACAAAAGTGTAATGTAAACTGCACCCAGTTGTAATCAGTTTATCACCATATTTTTATATATTATAAAATATGAAACTTTAATTTTATAAAGGAGAACATAAGTTAATTTTCTGTTCAAACTCATCCAAAACTCGATTAACTTTATAGGTTTATAATTTGAATTTGAATAACATTAAAATATATGTTCAAAATATGCAAGTAAAATTATCAAAAAATCTCTAAAATATCATGCGATTTTGTTGATATCTCTTTAATGATAATTATGTAAACAAAAATTAGTGATCAAAAACAGTTAAAATATTTATTATTATTAAAGATTTATTTGACATCTATATTCGGTTAAAAATTCGGGACTTACATCATATTATTGGAATATGATAAATATTAATAAAAATTACCACAAAAAAAAATTGGCGGAAGCAGTATTTAGTATTTATAAGTTAAAATTGCTTAATTATGTATAATATGCATTTTTTGTAAAATACGCGCAACGAAATATGCAAAGTTAAACTTTTTATTTAATTTAACCATTTCACAAAATCACTATCTTACCTAATATTCTGTCATCATCACAGAATAATATGCAAATGCAAGAAGACCCGAATTCTAGATTAATAATTATTGTTAAATTTGGGTCTCTTTTCAAATCGACACCCGACGATTGATGTATCTTATTGATAACTTCAAAGCTTTAGCAGCGGTTCCAATTGTTTGTTTTTACTTTTGGTTTTCATTAATTCTTCGACGCATAATATAATGAGGCACCTATAATAACCTACCTCCAATCACAATATTATTTCTGTAAAGTTTGACCTTTCTTTCTCCAATCTGATCGAAAAAATATAACAATATTTCGCAAATAAATTATTGTAAATTATAGGTTTCTTACATTTTCAAATCAATTTTATTTCGGTAGCAGAGTCTTAAGTTAATTAATTAAATATATTTTAATGAGTCAATCAATTTATTGATTGAACAAAGTTGTGGGAGAAGGAGTGTGGGACCTTATTTGGTAAATTTAAAAATGCTATTACATTTTACAAACTGATTTGTAGAAGTGGCAAATCAATCATTTTTTTGGTGACAAATTGTACAAGTGTTTTTGTTACCAGTAGGTAAGAAATATGATCTTTAGCTTATAATATTTTGATGATTTATCTTCACGTTATGTTTTATGACCTATATATTTATAGGTATTTGATGTCAACATTATAGGCGTATGGCGGTTATGTGTACTGCAGTGAAATGAAATAACCAATAATAGTATTATACCACGAGTGGTATATTACAGTGATTAGTGGGTATACGACCGAATCGATTGACCCCGTCATATTTTATTGTCGTTCGCATAATATTATTATTAATGTATTATTATCATCGCGGGCAAGCACGCGGTACCCACTGTGATACAGTATATAATATTTATTATATATTATTATACGAACGGCGTTCTTCGAAGCCAATATACAATAATATTATACGATTTATGCTGCAAGCACGCGGAGATCTATGCGGCGGAATACTGTTGGTAGCTAGGTACCTATATATACCACATAGGTATATATATTATATTACCTATATATAGGTACGGTGATGGTCGTCATCATTATACGGCTGCAGTTGTTGATACAATATTAATAATATAATATATTACGTCAGTACCGTGCGACCGTACAGGCGTATTATGTGCGTCTCGGATGTTTATCGATCGGACGTATCGATCGATCCTCGGACATGATATTATTATAAAATCCTAGTCCGGCGGCGACGGTCCGCGCGTCGTCGTACACAATAATAATAATAATAATATATTATATATTATTATATTATTACACAGCCGTTATTGTTTGTCTGTAAAAATAACATCCACCACATACGCGTATCATACATTATAATATTATGTATTAATATTTAGGAAACTCATTTTTGAACACGCGTATTACGCACGACAGTTGTTGATATTCGCACACCAAAAGACCAAGATACCGCGGCCACAACTCAAATTGTATTGTGAACTATATGAAAAACCTATTCACTAAAACTCAACAATGTTATAACTACCTATAGTGACGTTTCACTAGTCTGTAAGTGAATGTCTAACTTTAAGATGTAGCCGTATCGACGCTGCACACACGTCGATATTATTATCTTTAGAACGCCAAATTGTGCTAGAGATATGGCGGTATTGATTTCAATACCATACCAATATTATGAAATGCAACACAAATCATAAAAAAAAATAGTTTTAATTCGACGTGAGTATGCCAAAAATCGAAAAACGGCTATCTTGTGTTTTGACTTCTATGATTATAGTCAGATAAGATAACAATACATGTACTTAATATAACGATAAAGTAAATACGACTGTTTCACTTTGAAAATTAGTTAACAATTGAAAATCCAATACTGACACATATTTTTGGTGACCAAATATATTATATAGAGATCGTTTACCAACCGAATTCAGTAATATCTCAAAATTTATAAATATTATATGAGCTGTGTCTATCTTGTTCTAGGTGTGTGAATTATTTGGAAATAATCTAACCGGCTCGTTTTCTAGTTTTACACGCAGACCCCGCATGCAACTTGCACATCTAATTTTTACACGTACCACATGATTATAGAGTGCGATCATTTTTCAAAACCCTTATGACATTTATAATTTTCTTTGGAGCAGAAAATTACTCATGCAAAATGCATTTTGTATCTAATAAGCTAAAATGCACATCGTTAGGTATATTTTATCAGAAAATTAATAATAAATAAAATTGGTCTGGTGTTGCTGATTTTCTGTTAACGACAATTAATAAATCCTTGTCAATTTATGGTAAGTTTCAATTGTTATAGAAATATATTGTCACTGAGAGTCGTGGAAAAAACAAAATATGTCCTGCGGCATCTGTAGATCACGTGATAATGAGTACTTTTTATTTAAATAACAAGTGCATATGAGATATTTACTAGAAATTAAACACCTCTACTTAGTTAAGTGCTAATGAAAAATACTAATATGAAAAAAAAGAAATATTTCTTACATAGTACATTTAAAAATTACACAATACCTAATTATATATTAACTTATATAAATATATACAATATCTTCTTTACATCATGATCCGGAATTAAATATTAATAATCACTAATCGGGTATGAAATCAGTATGACCATCTATTGATGATTTTATACCCTAATGAAAACAATCAAAAAATTAAATAAATTAAAACCCATAAGCATATAATATACAATATACATATGTGTTACCGTTATTTATTGCATAAGCTACTCTCTATTTTGATGGTTTTTCTGATTATGATAATATTGTCAAACATTGTAAAACCAAAAATTCATTGCTCTTATCAGAGTTTAGAAATATAATACCTCATTTTAATTTAAAAACCGTCAGAAAATTCAGGTCATATACTCGTATACTAAACTAAATAAAATAGCCACGAGGTGGTTGGCTGACAAGTCTTCCGAAATTTTTTTTAATTATTAAAATTGATAAATCAGTGTTTTTTAATTATTTATACGCCCATATGTCTTCATGACTATTGAAATTAGGTTTAACTTTTTTGATTTAGTTACAATATAAGTATTCAATCATCGTCAGTGTTTGCTTTTTTCATACATACTAAGGGGTTATTGAAGGGAAGCTAAACATTTGGGGAAATGTTCGTTCAAGCATCATTTCCCTTATAATTACTTATTTTTACTATTTTTCCACTGATATACAAATAAAAGGGAATCAACTCATACGTACCTCTAGATTGTCCTGCAGGGATCAATTCACCGGTCTATAATATTATATAAACAGGTTACACAGTGCCTCGTACGCGGCACCGATAAGTGACTTGTGTTCTGAGGCCCAATGGATCTTGAACCCGCAAGCTTGAGCAAGTTGTTCAATAATCAATATAAAAATCTCAAACAAATTTAGCAGTTGGCCATCTGTATAACAATCGATGTTTCCTTATCAAAATAATGATAACTAGGTAACTTTTTGAAAAAAAAAATTAAATGTGTTTTTGATAACAGATTGTAAATAAAAATCATACACTTATTTTTTTATTTGAGTACATAATTTTAATTATATATTTGGCTATAGTTATTTTGATATACACCAAAAGTAATGTAGTTTTTTTGGTTCTGGTCTTAACACTTTAACTAGGTAGTCATTAGTTTTTCTAATACTTAAGTATTTACAAAAATATTGAAGGGGTACAAATGTAACAGTCACCCTCAGTGATACACTGTTGCGCCTATTTTATTTTAATTTATTTAAATGAAATTATTTTATGTTATTTAAATCATATTATACTATACCTATTTAGTAATTTAAAAGTAAAAATAGTTATATAACAATTTATTATTTGAGATAATCTGTTTACCAAAGTTATATTTTATTTTAATTAAAGGTTATTATGATATAATTGTTTTAACAATCTAAAAGTCAAAAATTATGTTGCTATTTAAGGTAATCTGTTAACTAAGTTATGTTTTACTTAATTTAAATGTAACTGTTATATTTTATATGTTTTACAATAATATAAAAAAGTAAAAATCATGTACGTTACATCTGTCTCTAGTGCTGTTACAATTGTACCCTGTATCGGGTACAATTGTAACATATTTTTTTTTCTATATTTATATCTATTCAAAATCATGTGGAAATAAAGAATAAATACACACATATTTTAAAAGGCAACAACTTACTTTACTAATTGAAAGTATAAACGATTCAAAAAAATTAGAATTTTGGCAGAAATAAATAATTTTATGAAAAATGTTACAATTGTACCCACTCTCCCCTATATTACACGCATAATAGTTTTGCTTAAATCGGAGGGGAACGCGGAGGGACGAGAAATATTGTAGCTCACCCTGTCTAATAATATCTAAATAAAAAAAAAATTCTAATATTCACAATTTTTTTTTATATTTTTACATCCCCCTTCTATATTTTTTTCCAATTCGAGTACTACGCGTGAGCATAGATTAGGTATTATTATGTGCGCATTTTTCTTTAAGAGGCAGCTGTCTATATGTGTGTGGGAGTCTATGCAACAATATTATGTCTTGACTGGACAGAGCTAACAATCAAAACGTCCGTAAATTATACATCGTCGGCATGCACAATGTGAAGTATAAATATATAATAGTTAGGTACCCACAACGCAGTTAAAATATTATTACAATATTCCACAGGTGTGTATTATTATATTATTTATAATATGATATGGGCGACTTAACGTTTTTGGCAGATTAATAAAGGCGCCAAGCCGTATTATTTTACGCGCGCGCGCGCACACACACTGACACACACGATAAAAATATATACCTAGGTATATAGGTGTAATTTGTTGGTGTTCTTCGCGCTTACATATCGTTTACCAAAAGTCACGCACGGTTCTTTCCGATTTCTATATTATCATACACAGAAATCAACGTAAAAAAGTATAACACACATACATATATAGGTGCACATGATTCTGTTGTTTCTGTTGCGGGCGGCGGTCAAGTCGTCACGCGATACCTGTCCGTCAACGTTCTCCGGTCGAGACGCGCAAAGAATGGTATTTTTATTTCGTTATTAAACATCTCACGGAAAACATAAGAAATACGAATAATAAAAAAATTAAACATTATTCGATGGCAATCGCTTTTCAATCGTGATGCACCTATATTATAATTTAAAATAAATAATAATAATATAAAATATGTGAATGTATGCGTCTTATACTCTTATACTACCCGTGTTTGTTATAATAATATTATGCATTTAACTTAATGTATTGTTACGACGGTCGCAGTCGATTTATAGACGACACTTCATAATATTATAATGTATGTGCGGGAGGGGCCGCTGTTGTTTATCCGGCACGGCATATGGTGATATCCATTACGATTATTCGATGTAATAAATAATAATGAACAAGGTGTTTCTTTAAAAGATATAAACAAACTCATTTTATCCAAAAGTTTTAACGTTTTTAGAAATGATTTATAAACTGATATTTTTTACTTTTTTCTTATGGTTAAAGTTTCTATTAAGTGTTTTACCTTTTTGATTGACCACACATATTTTATTTTATCTTAGGATAGTGAACACACATTTTTTGAGTTATCCAATCTATTAATATGCCAGTTTACTTCGCTAAATATAAGTGCAAAAATGTTCCACGAAATTTACAACGTAAATGGTTTTTATATCGTCTAATCATTATATAAATGTATAGATATCTAAATGTCCTAAATGTAGATACGTCATTTGCGTCCGATATTCAAGGTTACAGTAAAAACTGTTATGCAATTCATTTTAAAGTTACTTAAAAATTACGTATCTGATCATCACATATGTTACTGCAAGTTACTAATGTGACTTGGTTAAGTATTACTTTGAAATATTATATAGTAATTATAAACTGCCCAACCCTGTTTAGGTGATATGCCTATTTAATGGGTGCGTCGTAATGGTAATCGGACTTGAATTTAGTATAATTAATAATTATTGAATATTATCTACTATCTAAGGTGTTTTAGTGCATTACACCAATCCCCTAAAAGTTCAAATGCAGCTTAAATGCTCACGTTAAACTATTTATTATTTTTTCATGAAAATTCACTCTCAAGCACTAACTAATATGAAGCAGTGTCTAAAATTGATGTATTTTGCCACTGAACAACTCAAATTTTTACTGACTCTTAAAAAAAAATAAAAACAATTATAATAATATAAAATTAATATTATTTACCTAGGTATGCAATGCGTTTTACATAATATTATACTTGAAAGTTAAAAAGTGAATAAAAATAGTTATCTCAAGTTAAATTAAATGACCACAAAAGTTAAGATATATGTTAATACTTAGTTGAAAATTAATATATTTAACGATTCAACTTTAAAGTTAATATGAAAAGATAGGTATATTAACTTAACTCAATTTAAAAAAAGTTTATCTCTACTCATCTACTATGAATCTTAAATAAAGTGTAATAATAATATATTGTTATTACACTAAATTTTATGAGGAGTAAAAAAAACTAGCATCACTATATTATTATAATCGTTAGCTGGCAGATTTGAAATAATATTTTTGCCTAACGCGTACGTTTACGTCATATAACTATAACAATAATTTATTTTTGCAATAACACAATTTTTTTTATATCAAAATATCAAATGAAAATACAATATTGCAGCACCCCTCGTAAGCAAAGCTTGTGGGTGGTTTATATATGTATTATAAATATATTAGTCTCGTGAGGATAATTACACAACTATGAAACCAGCACTAACCCACACTCAATTAAATTCAATATTATGATTTTTTTTTCAAAACTACAAAAGTCTCGTCTGGGAAAAAGAAACGTCTCGCGGTAGAAAAAAAAATCACCTTGCACCATTGTACCTCGCCGCTTACCTATTTATTTATTATAATACGCCACCACCTTGCAAATATATAGCGTGCCACGTTCAGTTATATCAGCACCGTGTATATTATTATCATATTTTTTTTTTCTTCCACACAAATCGCGTTCGGCTCAGACACGTCCGCTCGCTTGACGGCTATATAATAATAATAATATAATCGTATCTAATAATAATAATAACGATAATCATGATAATACGTATCTTGTGCTTTTAGTATAATATATATATATATATTATATATGTATAAGCTTGTATATTATAATGACGATACGACAACCAAGCGTTGCACAATGTAATAATAATATTATATATTATAATTTATAATACATATTATTATTATTAATATTATTATTATTATTATTATTATTATTATTATTTGAACAACACGTGGTTACCTGTGTAGTATAAGTTAATGCGTTGGGCAGAATGAATTTTTTTTTGCCACAATAGACGTTCATCGATTACACGGTCATGTCGCGGAGTGTATTGGATTAATATTTATAAATTTGTGACTTAACATTTTTCAAATTAGGTTTATACCAATGTAAAATTATGATGACGTCATCCCGTGCAAATATTGTAGATGCAACAGTCACTGCGAGAATAACTTGCAAACACTTTTACGAAGACAATTTAGACGACGTGATATGTATGTATTATGTTTGTATAGATATTTATTTTTTTATAAAACTTCAACTGACTTTTGTCGAATTTCAACTAAAAACAAAAAAAATTGATTATTTTTGTTCAAAATGTTTACGAGTAGTTTCTGAGTGGTAAACTTTATGTACCTACTGAATGATAATCCTTAATTATGGTTTTATATAAAATATAAAATATATGTATATTTTACAGCGTAGTTGGTTATAAATTTATAATTTTAGTATTATCACTACAGTAGGATGTATAACAGGGCGTGGATAAATTGTAAATCTAATCCGTATATAAATTATGATCGTGTCAAGGACGCACACGAAAAGTAGCAACTGTGGCAACAAAAACTAACTAATTCGAGGAGTTCTCATTTCCGATTTCTGTGACCGCTGGTACCTGCACAGCGGTAAATAATTATATATATAATTTATAGGGCATAGAAAGTGTCGAGTAGAAAACATTTTTCAACTTTGTTTATATGTGTTTGCTTTGCAGTGTATATGCGTTTGTTCAGAGGCGTTTTCGGGATTATCCAATGGGGAGTGATAAAATTAAAGTGTAGGGTACATGGCAAAACGGGGGTACCAGATAGCCCACACAAATTATATCATATATTATACAGTGGCCAAAGTGGCTCAAAAAAAGTGGCAGGGGTGACAACATTTCGTTGAATACTTAACATAATATATTATGTGCCTTTTTTTGTATAAATATATTTACAGGAAATAATTTTTTGTTGAGTATACCAAATTATAGTCTATAGATAGAACGATAAACGAGATTTCATATTAAAATATATTTATTGTTTCCACGAAAAATTTAATGCATCGTATATTAGAATTTAAAATAATTAAAGTTTTTCAAACAGCGATACTTATCTTTAGAAAAAAAATTAGTAGATAGGAGAAAAATGAAAAAAAAAAAAGTAAGTGGACAGTGTACCCTTTGTAACACTATCACTTACTAAAGGGGTGCAGAACACCCACAGTGTGGTTTCCGTATTAATAACACATAACGTAGCAAATTTTACGTTTCATTTTACTCTTTTGAATATTAGAGTGAATCGACTTATTTAAGGTATCCGTATCTCAATTTAAAGATAAGAATATTATATAGAACACCGCGTCGGCCAATTTTGATATTTTAATTTCAAAGAAAGAAATATCTCTTATGTGAACATTTAAAATTATAAAATGTTAATAACTCTATTCAAAACTAAAACACCAAAAATAAAAAAACACATATTTGAGGGGTCCTTATGATAATAGACTTACTTTAAAATTTTATATAATAGATTAATAATTGACTCTAATTTATATTAAAACTATCAAAGTTAAATAGATTCTATAAGGGAAACCACTGATTTACACGTTACAGATACCTATCTCATAGTGTGAGTATTTTAAATAATAATGGTAAATTTATTGGTGATGAACTTATCAATATTTGTATGACTTACAAATAACACCACTAATGCTATAATGTGAGTACGCAATTGATACCAAATAATATTATACATTTCGTCGATCTGAACAGTTTCTAATAACAGCTTGTTTTATTCTCGTTTGCTTTTTTACGTGCAATTAATTAAATTCACGATACCTACATTTAATTATTGCATTATATTATTACGTATAATCATTATAAGTATAAAGGCTACTTTAACGTTTTCAAGAATATTTTTATAAACAATAATATTATAATATTATAGGGTTGCATATACGGATCCCATAATTACTTATAACTTAATATATTCACAATATTGTATTTGTATACGGTTCTCTTGATCAATTATCAGTTTTACACATAGCGTAATAAATCTTATGAAATAAATAAATATATACAAGGCGGTTATTTTAAAGGAAAATTCATTTACTTGAAAAGTATTAATACGATTTAAGAAATATTTTGTTTTCGTAATTTAATAAGTAAGATGAAGTAAAATGTATTTCAAAATTGGACAATAATTGTCTACAATTCGAGTGTTTAACTTTAAAAGAACTTTAAAACAAAGAACGAATCTGGTATATGGACTTTGAATGTTAAATAATTTTTGCGCAATACAATATGTGTTCTACATATCAACAAATCGGTTTTCGTCACTATGTATTATTAAGACAATGTTAATTTAAAATTTTTTTCTGAAAAACCAAATAAAAACCGGAACAAATCTGTAGAAGATGTCAACGACGGAAAATCGATGTATTGGTACTGTCGTTCCGGTATCGCAGCGGGAATTGGTACAATATATATTTATATTGTATTACCAAAATAAATTTATATACCTACATACATTTATATATATGATATGGTGTCGTTCACTTATAACAATCGTATAAAATATACTTTTGTATATATTTATATATTATATAGTTTATGGTATATAGCTATAGTATAAAACTCGTTCGTTTCGTTTCGGTGTTTTATTGTTTGTAGACGAAAAAAATATCGAGCATGATTTGATTCGCCGTAAACAATCCCGAGTATACAGAGTGATTCGCCAAGCATATGATCACTCTCAATTTGTCCTTTTTAATAATGAGCTTACACTTTGAAATAAGATTTTTGGAATTTTTAACACATCTAAGATTTTATCTTTATTTTATTTCAAAATATAGATGTATCTAAATAATTATAGTTTGAACGATTAGTTACTGATTTGTTAAAATGTCTACATAAAGGTTAATATAAGGTTCTTTTAAATGGTTTTACAAAAATATACAATAAATCTAGTATTTAGGTAGTATAGTATATTTAGTATCTAACAATTATTATAAAGTGTTGATGAATTAATATCAATTACCATCATTTTCAAATCACCTAGCCGCCAATCTTCTAAATTTATTATAATTGATACAATATGGAGATTAGAAACTTAGTTTAATAAAAATAAAGATATTTCTTTCATATTTTAATAATGAGGCGTCGCGGCCAAGTCACAAGTTTATGACCGAAAATATTTACGTATTTCACAGCCCTTATTTATTTTCCAATACTTTAAATACCTACGTATTATCTGTAAATATATTGTATATTAGGAATTTACTATAATATATTTATATTTTATGTAATTTATAATGTACCTAAATTTAAAATACACTAAAAAAAAAAATCATGGTATGGAATGAAATAATAATGATATTTTTCCTAGTTTCAAAATTGTTATTTTTTAATTTTCTCTCAAAATAACCCAAAGAGTTACAAAAAACAATTAAAATATTTAGAAGATTTTTTGTTTTTTGCGATTAATTTTAAAACTTTGAATGCATGTCTTAATTATCATGTCATACATGTGGTATACATGTGGTCACAAGTTTCGATTTTTTTTCATAGATATTATTATTAATGACAACTGCAGACAACAAAAATCAAAGTAAAATATTGTTTTAATGAAAACAATTCAAAAACGGTCTAACACTATTGTTCGGTCGGCTTTTGTTACATTCCCATTTGAACACACTCTTACAATTAAACACGCTATGCTTATTGCTTAATGCTTTCTTAAAATATCGGCAAGATCGTCAAATGTAACGATTTTTTCCGTTCCAAACACTACATTGGTTAGTGGTTAACTTACTCGTTATCTACGTAATATGTGGCCATGTAGGTTTCATAAAATAATACACTAAATATCTAAAGTCTAAACTGAATTTTCGGACATACTAGAGAACGCCCACTTTGCAGTCCAAAACATTATGGAAATTGTGCTTTTTGTGGTGATAAATTATGTCCGTTGAATGCACTGAAATGTCTACAAATATATATATATATATATATTACAATTGGATGTGCAATTTGTGTATTGATTTCGCATTAAATATGAAACGAAAATGTGATATTATATTTTCAATGGGATACCTCCCTCTTGGCGTGTCTATGTTATTCAAATGTTTTAACATGCATCGTAGACAATACTGCGTCTCGTGGTTAAATATAAACAAAAAATAAAAAGCAACGAATAATTTTAAATTTATTTTAAAAACTTTCAAAAATTCTTAAACAAATATAAGTGTTAAGTAGGTATTATACATTTTCCATATAAGTAAATTAATGTTTCTTAAAAATAAAACCAAATACCTAGTATGTTTGTAATAAGTGAAGATGCATTTAAACTTACCAAAAAGTTAGACCATCATCGCTCAAAATCATTTTTCATAATTTTTCATCGTATTACACGATTTATCATTGATTTCAGATTAAATGACATTCATTACAGCGCTTATTCTGTGATAAATTACACTCTACTTTCATACTGCGTATAGCAAAGCGGTTATCTACTTTTTAATATTAGAGTGAATTGATCCATTAATGAATTTAAAGGTGAAAACTATCTAGGCACGACTCTTGAGATTTTTTTTTATATTTTAATTTTGATGCAAATTATGAGCATTTTCAAATGTATGAAAGAAATTAACTATTTTAAAAGGCTTATATACTATAAACTGAAAATATCAACAGCGAAAACATACACGGGACTTTTAATACATAATACTTAGTTTAATTTCATTTTTTTCAAAACAACAAATTTAAAGAAGAGGCCACGGTTTTCCTCCAATAGGGTGCGATATACTAGTGTTACGCTTGTCGTCACCGGCGTTTAATTAGAGTATAACGATGTCGATCGATACCATCGTATTGCCAGATCGGTTGTAATAATACGCACAATATAATATTATGTGTAATATTATATCACTTCGGTGGAGGAGGTGACGATCCATATATGCTAGGAAGAGGGAAGGTAGGTGATACGGGCCGCGTGTGCCGACGCTTTTATCTAAACACTGGAGGATAATTCCGACTTTTGGCCGGGGTGCTCGGATTTAACGGCGTTTGGGGGGGGGGGAGAAATACGCATATACATATATACACCCTCGCCCCCGGGGCGCGACCGTTGTTGTTATTACAATATACGATGCTATAATATATAATACATCGAAGCCGTCGTCGGCGTTGGCTACGACGACGACGACCTTACGCCGCGCGTGTAATGACGACGGAATAGGCCGAGCCATTATATTATATACGACCGAAGAGGATACGTGGCGCACACCAGCGCAGATCAATTTGTGCGATAATCGTGAGAATAGGGCTTTGTGTAAACACCGACACGTGTGCGTCGCCCACCCGCACCTATCCGCCGCCGACCCACCCACCCCCCCCAAAATACGCGTACGTATATATTATAAACCGACGGTGTTTTCCAAAGCCCCAAAGTCTTCGGGTCTCGCCTACACTGCACGCGCGCACACGTGTATATATGCGCATTCGGAGAGGAGCTATCGCGCCGGGCGCGCGTCAAATAATCTTCTTAACAACCCCCACCCCCCTACCGGCCGCTCTTATCGTTTATGTTATTATTGTTATAACAGATATGATGATATAATTTTCATCATGCTGCACCGTATAATCATATAATATATCATAATATTATTATGGTGTAATAATATTCCACGTCCAATAGTTGTCGGAGATGGGTATATATTTTTATATCGTTATATTATTGTAATTTCATACAGTATTTATTATAATATATTACACTGCCCCTTTTCTCCTCCATTTTTTCCGCCTTCCCCGGTCGTAAACGGTTTTATTTTTATTTGTCCACTGCTGCATATCATAATAAAATGCGTACACTATGCATGTATGACATTTTTTATTGCACACTGCTGTTATTGTAATATTAATATTATACAATAACGATGTCTGTAAACATATTATTATAATTATACTTATTTGGACTATTTTTCTCAGGTGTCTTACTGTCTTGTATATTTGTGTCTATGAACTTTTAAAAGATGCATATCATGTGAAATTGTTTGAAAAATTGTTTTTTTTTTTTATGAATATAGTCAAGATTTATTGCGTTAAGTATTTAAATAATATTTTGATATTAAAATCAAAAAGATATATTTTAGAAATATGTATGTCTGTAAGTATAACTGCGTTTGGTTATTGGATTTAGATGTTTATATTTATATAATATTAATACCTTCAAAATAATAATGCGTACAAATAAAGTTGGATTCGAAGAAATATATATACATTTTTTTTTATTAAGAGAAAGACCCTCGGCTACATTGACCATTGGGTTTACAAATGGTATAATTAATTAACAGTCTACTTATTATAATAATAATAATTTTTTTTTTTTTTAAATCTTGGTTTGAAGTTTGGCTACTTTGATAAATTTGAGTGTGTCTGATTTTGAGTCTTGTTAATATGACTTCAAATTATCTGGGTATTTCGATAGGGAATTGTCCAATATTGTGGGTGTTGTGTTTGATTTGATTAACTTTAGTGGAGAGGAATATCCATTTCTGGTGCCGTCTTAGTTGGCATTCGTTTATTATTGGCATTTGTATGTCCCTTAACGTAGTGATTTGTGTGAGTGATTAAAGTGGGGAGTTGATTGCGGTTAGAAAGTATATAATATATAATATTATTATTTATAATTTAATATTATAATATATTTTATATTATTATATATTTTGCATTTCCTTATACTTCAATGTACATTGAACAACAATGTACTACAATTTATATTGAACATTTTTTTTAAGTTTCATTTAATATTAAATATAAACATTTTATCTGTCAAGTTCCTCAAATCTATATGCACAAAATAAAAGTTTATGTATCTTGCTTATACTTGATTTTAACAATCTACAAAAAATTGTATTGATAGATACACATTTCTTTGCGGATTTTTTCTTAACTTTTTTAGTCTTAACCTTAAATACAAAAAAAAAAATACTGTATATTTTGTTAAATTATTAAACATATAATATTATTCCGTTTTTATTTTAAAATTTTGAATTTCCCCCTTAAGCATAATTTAGTGTGGGCCATTACTTATTAGTTATTAGTATATTATATTACCTATGATTATTATTATAATTAGCTGATAAATCGTACTTAATTGTATATAATCTATAAACATACTATGTTTAATGATTAATGCACTATCAATAAGAAATATGTTAAAATGTATTATAACTATTTATAACGATTTCACTGAAATAGAAATATTTTTTTAGCAGCGCCTTTACAACAAACGGAACTAATAAAAAACTAAATTAAAACGAACTACTTTAAATAATTTATACTTAACTTTATTACTAAAATTGCATCCGAATGGCATACAACTGAAATAGTTCTGAAAACAATTAGTATTATCTTTTAGGGGGAAATGAGCGTGTCAACAATTAAATTAAGTAATGTTAAACTAATTATGTATTGCAAAAAAAAAAAAAAATTCAAATACACTATTAATTGATATTTGTTTATATAATCTACTAATTTTTCCAAGAGATTTAATTTTGAACAGTTCAAATAAAAATTAGTTGATCTTGTTCATACCTATTAAGTAGGTACTTTTCTCGTTTCTGTACATTTTCCATAATTTTACCTTGCAATAATACAAGTACACAAGTTCAATCATATAAAATTATATCATTGATGGTATTGATATTTCTGTTGTCAATGTGACCTAAAAAAACTTTCAACTATCTGCACAATCATAGAATTTCAATTTTAAAATTCTTTTTTTTTTTATATATATATAAATTGATACTATAAATAAAATATGTATAAATTCAGTCCATTTCAACATAAGATAGAATTAAAATTTCATTAAAAGATAGAAATAAAAATCCGTTTCACTTCTATTTTGGCGTAAATAAACTGCTATTACTATGCACATATGCACATACTACGCTATAATATATTATACAACACAATACAATATGTGTGCAATACGAAATGCAATTGTATGCTATGAATTTAAAATGTATCTAGCTCTAGCCTTTACGGACTTTTGTACTCGTGTATGTAAAAAAGAAAACTTGTACGTTTTATAATAATTGTTCAGTGTGCGCATCTCGGAATTCCACAGTTAAATTAAAAATAACGCAATAAGTATTTTACTTTGATCTTCAAACAGGATAATATACTAATATTATTAATCGCATAAACGAATACGTAGAGCCACGAATAGCTGATAATTTAAAATTAATTTACGAATAAATTAATTTGGAAAAATAATGAGCGACAATACCTATGTTTATATTTTATAGTTTTAAACTTATAATTATATAAATAAAATTATGTTGGACCATAAATATTAAGTATCATTGGAGTCGTAATATCATGTTGAATAGTAATTGACTACTTCGACCATAATTTTATTATTTGCTCCTATAATTTCACGTAGTAGGGGATAACCATAAAATTAATCATGCACATGCCATTTAAAATGGTATTTACGATCACAATAATAATTATAATTGTATTATTGATATTATGCATCAAAGAAATATCATAATAATATGTTAAAGTACAGAAAAAAAATAATACACGACAGTGCTGTACCTGAATGGCCTATCTAAAACGCCGTGTGATATAATTCGGTACGGCCTCTATTGAAACAAGTGTTTAGATAATGTATAAAGATAATATTATAATAAAGCTTTACCTTTACGGATGTTTTTCATTGAGCACTGTGTGTTATCGAACTGAAGATTTTTTTTGTTCATACATAAACGAGTTTTTTAATGATCAAGCCTTATTAAGACGTGGTATAACAAATATTATATTGTATTGAGTCCTAGAAAAATGTTAATGAATACGATTTTCACCATATCCTTTGAGCTAGTAAATCTTATGGAAAATTCTATAGATCAAAGTTTTCGATATTAGATCGAATGTTTTCCTGTTACAGACTACTAGGTTTTAAAAATTTAAATTAATGTTGGTAAAATTTAAATATGTTATTTGTTTTAAATATAGTTTCTATTGACACGCATTAACAATTAAATTATGTTTTAAAAGCTGGAATTATCCAATATCCGATGGGTTTCATGTAGACATCTACTTAATGATATATCAAATTCACCACTGCCGAAGACCACGGAAACTAGCAAGTCCGAGATTATGAGTTTCTGAGCAATATACTTGTATACATAAATAAACATAATATATAATAATAGTATTAATGTATTACCTATATTATAGTAGTAGCATAACTATTATAAGTATGAATAATCTTATGAGTATGAACTTTGCACCACGATCACGTATAGTGTATAAACACATGTTTCAAAACAATTTATTTGATTGACACAAAATGTAAATATAGTATGAGAGGTTCGAGCGTTAATTTATACATTGAAAACAGCAGATGGAATTATTATCGTCGTTCATGAGACAGTATTATGCGTGGAATCGGAAAAGTCAAAACTATTTGTGTAATTTAATGTAAGTATAACTTTTTAACCCTTTGCCGAGGGGCTTTTCGGTGGAGCGGATTCTCTCTGACGATTAAATCATCGAAATTACTGGATGGGAAATCTTTTACTTAATCGGTGGAAAAAAAATAACTTAAAACATTTCGACTGTTTTCTTCGGACTACTATACATTATTATTGGCTTAATATTATTATACTATTCAGTATATTTGAGTATTGTGACGTACACAAAAGGCTTTAACGTCGACGAAAAATCACGTGTATGCTCTATGCACGTTCCCTAACATTTTTTAAAATAATATTAAATTTACTTTTTTTTTATATTTGAAAATATCAATAGTTGGTTGTGCAGAACATGACGAAATATACGAAAATGCCTTAAGAGCACTTACTACCATATTTTAATATAATTATATTTCTTATACTCATATTCAAGGACTATTTCTAGGATGTATGTACAATTCATTTTTTTTCAAAAAATAACCACCTTTTTTTCTGTATAATATATTGTTAATCCGTTGATTTTTTTAACATTTAGTCGCATCTTGTTCAGAAATTTAATTGCGTTATTACACTTTAAAATTAGTACTAACTATAATATTATTCCTTAATAGTATTATTATGGATAAAATACAAATATGAATAAAATAGTACCTACATATATCGTAATATATATAGTCTAGTATTTATTATACTCTGGCAGTAATTAAATTATACAATTTTAATATATGCCTATTATTTTCAAATCATCTTAGCTCTCTATATCTTCTGAATCTATAGTTTTCAGAGACTGCATTATCCTACACTAATGTTCGTAGAAAAACTTCAATATCGATTTAGTTTAGATATATCAACATTTTCCAAAACATCATAATAATTATACTATTACAATTAACAGTATGAAAAATTTTGGGGAACTTTTTTTGCTGTAATATTTGTGGGTTTATAGGTACTAAACTTGTTTTTAGAAATTCTAGCAACACAAACTTATAAAGAGTTTAGTATTATATTTATCATACATAAATCGAAAAAAGTATAACTATAAAAAATATAGTAGAATATTTCAAATGTCTATTTATATCACATAACAAGACAAAATATATAAAAATTTAATTATACCTAGTAAATTCTTATATGAATATTTAGCAACAACTTCGAATCTCTATAGTTATTTTACTATTCTAAAAAGTAGTGTTAAACAATTGTTTTTTTTATATAACAACACTCATTATTTTAAACTGATATAATATAATTAATTACTCTGTCCAGATTCTAAAAGAATGGTTCTCATTTGAAAATAATGATTTTTTATTGCCTCACCTAACCTAACCTGCAGGAGATTCATTAAATTACATAAATATAAATAATCTTGCAAGTATTTTAATAACTATGATTGTATACTTATCAATTCAAATATAAGATTTTAATATATTCATTATTAAAATGGTGCAATTACATATTTTTCTAATATGCTTATAAATATTTTTGGTGAATAACCTAAATATATACTTTAAAATAATGCGTAAATATACATTTTTAACAAAATGGTTATCTATCTTTGGCGTTAGATAGAGCTAACACTTTTTCTATTGAGAGATTAGTTCTTACTATTAACCAATACATAGAAATATCTATTATGATAAAAGTAAAGAAAAAAGAAACTTTAACTTGAACAAAAAAAATAAATAAAAAAATAACTGTATCATAATAATAACGTATAAAATGGAAATTCCATTGTTCTGGAGTTTCTGAACATTCATTGAGTGTACTATAAAAAAAAAAAATGTCGAAGAGGACACTAATTACACGGTTTCAGAACTATAGAGGAACTGAGTCCCCTCCTTGCGACCACCTCTTGCACTTAAACCCTGAGTCGATTTGACAGTCCCCAACAATTTTAATTAAAAAAAAAAAAAAAAAACAGACACGTATATTTATTTATTTAATACACCCCTTCACAACGAAAATTCAATGCGCTTATTGTGCATTAAATTATTAAATACCAAATTCGACTTCACTATATTTGCGTATTGTGCGTTTAAAAACATTTACAATATTTTTTTTCTAGCATAATGGACTATTGTAGTCGTCGTAGATAATCACATTTATTTCAAAAGGAAGAATACTATAATATAATATCAGGCGAAATTCGTCATTCAATAATAATCGTCATTAAAAAGTTCTCAAAGTTTGACTTTGACAAACTGATAACTTATATATATCCTATGACCCTTATATAGTTATAAGACGACAATAACTCGTCAGTAATACCTATACAATGTATAGTATACATATATTTTAATACAAAGATCTACACAGAAATCTGTACTAATCGTAAACAAATTTATATCTTATAATATGTTATAATTTCAATAACAAATATTTTTATGAATTAACTTGCAAAAACGAAAAAGGTATGAGGTAATATTGTAGGTGGATGGGCTTCATTCCCAATCATAATAATAATTCTCAAAAGAAATAATTTATACAACGTTTGAATTATGTAGAATTTCTTTCTATATTTATAATTTATTATTTTTCATTATTTTTTTGATTTTTATGGTTTATTTATGTAATTTCTCCTTTTTATTTCCGTTTTATGTATGTAACAATATTCTTGAATAAGCATAATATTTTTTTTTGTTAATTTTTTAAAATATTTTTGTAGGCTTTTGTGAGTTACTTACCAAATTAAACTAAACAATTTTTATTTATTCTATGTAGGTAAACTACACATACAAACATGAACATAATATTATACAATTATATGGTTTTTTTCTTAAACGAGATATTTTTAAAATTTTAGTGAATTTAATTTAATTTTTAATGAATTTGTTGAATTGTAACCATTGACTTTTGAGGTTTGTAGTTTAAAATATATACATCATTATTTATAATTCATACACATACTTATTAAAATATTTTCAAGCAAATTAGTTTTCGAATAATGCAATGCAAACTTATAACATAACATTACTTGTTATGAATGCTCTCACTATAAACTATTTACTTCTGTAGATATAATAGATAGGTACTCATAATATAAATGACAACTTATTATATTTGTATCGTCAATTAATACAAACCAAAATTTTATACATGCTAATATGTTATTAATTGGTAAGAATGCAGCTATGATAATTCGTAGCCATAAGCACTGCTCCTTAGCCCCGAGTTGCAACTGTGATGTTAGGGCACTATTTGCTTTCTCTCTCTGACCGCCATGTTCTACATATATATATATATATATATACGTACCTATAGTAATAGTGATGAGGAAACCAATGCAAATAATTAATATAATTCTAATAATTATACTGTTTTGTTATTTTCGTTATAATCTACACTATAATAAGTGTTTTCCCGGAGAAAAAATTATTGCTGCTATGCCAAGACCAATAATTATGCTCATCAGCCTTCACTCATCACTATACAACATTGCTAATTGGCCTTCAGCAAAACCAATCTTGTATGGTTAGGTTTAATATTAGACTGGATTGACCTATTATCAAACTTAAATAAAGTAGGTAAGAATAATATCTAGGACACTCTATATTATAACTAAATATAATATAAATAACTAAATTACTATGAATACTCCTGAAGCCCTCTCCATACATATTTCCTTACTTACCCTATACTTACCAACCCTCCTCGTAAATTTAATGAATTATGTCAGTATGTACCTTAGATATACAATATGTCTATTGGTATTTCTAGCCCACAAGATTTTTAACTGTATACACCGTCCATGTTCATCATAATATTATAACGATATTAATTATCCCATTCGGACCACCGATACGGACTCCCAGCTGCACGACCAGCACGGGTGCTGTATAATATGTTTATAAATTAATATTATTATGTTTATGATGAGATGATGACTACTAGGACGACGATGATAATAATAATAACAACAGTGAAATAAGACTACGATCGCGTACGGTTTTTTATTTATTTTTTCGAGAGACTATCGTGTGTGTGTCATAAACGACGATCGTATTATCATTATATTTCCAACCGTACGGAATGTTTATGTGTAGCACATAATGCATATTATATTGTGTAATAACAATAATAATATGAGGCGGCGGCCATCTATAATATACACACGAGCGCGTTAACGGGCGCGAGCGAGCGGTCGAGCCGCGCAAACGAGTCGGACGCGCGTGTAATAGCGTGAGAAAAATTAACCGCGTGCGTTGTTGATGTTATCGCCTGAGCTTACCTCTCCTCCGGTCCTTCTCCTCCGTCTTCCGTACGATTTTATTTATCTCCTGCGCATAATAATACACACACACACGCGCGCACACTATTATATTATTATTATCCACTCTTAGCGTATAATATGTGCCCGTATTTATATTATTATTATATACCGACGACGGCCACTATTGTGTGTGTGTGTGTACGCGTTTTTTACTTGAAAATAAAAAAATCATAACTCGATTCTTAACGCGATATGACGAGCGGCGAGCGGCACACACGGACTGGGACGCGCATTCTTAAAAAGGATTCTTCTTCTCCGCCAAACAGATATTTCTATAATATTTTTATTTTCAATCGTCTCGTGTGCCACTCGTATATTATTATGCATAATATAATACGATATTTCTGTTGTAGGACGTCATAAATAAAAATATTAAACATATTATTATAATTTTTAATAATACTCCAGTCGGGTTCTGAATCTCGTTTAGTCAAGTCCTGAAATATTTCAGGCATTTAGACCGAAATCGTGGTATTATTATTATTATATAAAACTCAATCGACGCCGCCGATGACGAACTCGCTCGTAGTCGCCACTATATTATTATTACGTCGGCAAAAATTATAATAATATTATGATACAGGGCCATCCAGTCTGATTGTAATCAAAAAATTATTACATTTTATACAGAGCGAAATTATTGCATTTGAACATATCAAACATCAAAAATATCAACACTCCCTAGGTTATTGGTATAATATACATGGGAACGCGTTCACATTTTGGTACTGATCCACTTTACTCCGTTGATCTAAGTTTTAAACACAGTTATAACTAATTAACTATACACAAACACAACCGTTCGATGTTTATACTTCGGTCGTATTACATTAAAAAAAAAAATCATACACACTTAATAAATTAATGAAAAAAAGCATTTTATCATTGTAAATTGTTTTATATGTTGTAACGACTTCCAATAATCAAAAAACGTTGAATCCAAACATTAAGACTTTTCGTGAAAATTAGTGTTTTCCTTTAAACGAATCACTCTGTACATATACGTGTTCAAACTATGACGCGACAGACGATAATGGTATGGGATAAACACTATTGTTTGTATTATTATTATTATTGTTTTTACGTATCGCCTTCATCGGGTCGCTCGGGCGTTTGTCGCGCGTGTGGAACGTGTTTTTTTTCTCTTGTATTCATTTCGTTTCTGTAAAATAAAACTATATACATATTATTATTATGGGTAATACTACGACTTTTTTTGTATTACTGTTGCCCGTGCAGCGTGTACGTACGAGCTTAACGGCAGTTAGCGAGAGCAGTAGTCCGGCCACCGTTTTCGGTGTATACACACACATTTAATACTCGCCACGCCGTACACACAGGAGCGATCTGCAAACGTCCCTAGGGAATATTTCGCGAGAGAAGAGCCGAAATAATAGTAATAATAATAATAAAAAAAAAAAATACCATTTGGCCGTTTTCGTACACACACAGACCCATATGTATAGATATTGCCCACACGCTCGTGTAAGGGTAGGTATATCGTGGAGGAGGGAGAGGGGAAAAGTATTCGAGTGTTTTATAAAATCACTTATATGTGATGTGATGTGTGTGAGTGCGTTTGTGTTTGCGTCCCGGCCAAAAGAGCGGGGAAAAAAAGAAAATCAAAGAGTTTTGCTTTACGCACAAATAGTATATCATATGTGTGTGGTGTGTGTGTGTGTGCGCGTGTGTCTATCGTTCTTGGATCTATGATGTTTGTGTTGGTTGGTTGGGGTAACGAGTGCACCGAATACGATATATATAATATGTTATATGTATAGGTCTACATATCCAGTAACTATGGTATAACAAAAAAAAATTCGAGACACGTTCATCCCTAGTGGCCAATGTCCATACGCGGAGTTCTTAAAACTCCCTATACGGCCTGCTTCTCCGTCCCTCATCCCCTAAATCGTCTCCTCTCTCTCTCTCTCTCTCTCTCTCTCTCTCTCTCTCTCTCTCCTATCTCTCTCTCTCTCACTCACACACACACTCACCATATACATAGTAGATATAGTTGTTCACATATTACATTTTATTATATTATATCGTTCGACTAAGTCTTATCGGGTAATAATATCGTGACATCATCGTGTATGCGTATATATACATTATGTCAAACGATGTACCTACATTGTACACGTTAAAATAATATCACACTGAGACATGTATACAGGGTGATTCACCAAGCACGTTAATCCCCATTTTCTTCTTCAATAATGCAGTAGGATCATTATTATCATATTTTTGGAATTTTTAAATAAACCTACTAACCTACTTATACAGATCATGTTTTAAAATTGTTGAGACATTTGTACTATTTAAGAAGTATCCAATAAATACAAATTTTAATTCTGTTTTTAAAATGAAAAACTTCTTTTATACTCTAAATTATTTAGCAGATAATTTTCTTTGAAAATGTTCAATTATTAGAATCAAAATGAGAACGAATTGGTTTTGAGTTATTTAGCTTTGTGTCTCAGGATAATAGGTTCATGGTAATAGGTTTATAAGATAAGGAGACTATAATGATTAAAAAAATGTAGTAATTAATATCCATCAACATTAATAGATTATAAATATTTATAGTAAACATTAAGTATAATAAATAATAGATCCGATATTACATCTACTTTAAATTTTTCTAAAACCATTTTTAATGATTACTATCTTTGTAATAAAAATGTTAATAAATGAAAAACTGCTCGTTCGAAATGTTGAATTAGGTACTTATCTACTAAATAATTTACATTGAAAAGAGGGGGGAGTTTTTTATTTGAAAAACAGACGTTCGTATTGTCACAGGAAACTTATAAAGTAAGTAGTACAAAAATTCTCAAGAATTTGATGTTAAATTAAAAATGTAGGTTAGCATGCTTGGTGAATTATCCTGTATATAGAAGTTATTTTATAAGTACTTAAACTATATTTGCAGGAGAGAAAAGCGGTATCATAATTCGATTCATTATTATTGAATCACTGTGGCCATTGCATACACATATATCGGGAAGTTTGACTCGAATAAAAACTGTAAAGTTACTATTCAATCGTTTGAACAGCCCACCCTACAACTGCTTTCTAATTTCTATTGTAGCTACAATAGTAGAATTCTTATATATACTTAAAAAGAGTACTAAATAAATAATGAGTGCTAAGGTTTTTTTTATTTTTACTATGTCGTAATTGTTTTCCGGCGCAACAGCCATAATTATTTATATACGCGTATTTGTTGAGTTAACTTATGTCATAAATGTTAAATTATTTGCAAATTATACTTTTATTAAGTAATTAGAAATCATTCGATAGGGCTATAAATTATTATAGTATGTTTATTCCTACAATAAATTATAATATACTAATATATAAAACGAAAAAAAAGTGTACGGTTATGCTAATAATAAATAATAATATAATATTTATGATAAATTGTTGGTGTGGTACTATTGAACTTCAATAATTGAAGTAGGTAAGTAAATTATGTTTAATGATTTAATAAAATATAAACATCAGTACTATTCAGTAGTTAATGATGCAAAGGAGTGAGGAGGAGAAAATGGGTGCAATTTGCCCATAAACACCGTTGTTCTTTCCCTACATTTTTTAAACATACCTATTCAGTAAAACCTCTATTAGCTGAAAACCTCGGCAAGTCGAAAAAATATTATTTCCTTTCAATTTCGACTTATCGAGGTTCCACTGTAGTTTATACATTGGTAAAAGTTAAAATGTAAAAATTTTAAAACTTATCATTGAAAAATCGTGAAAACCTACTTCAAAAAATGAATGGTTCTATAGTCGCTACTTAGGTACCAATATAATCTATTACTACTTAATATTATGCCAGTGTTATGTAATTGGCTAGTTAAGACATTTTATTTCAACCAGCTAATGTAGGTATATTTGAGGGTGCATAAAAGGGCAAGTTATCGTGAGAGCACACAAATTTTTATATTTTTTATTACTGCGCATAAAATAGATAATTAATGACCCTACCTTGTATATTATGTTATAACGAGATCATTTTTTAGGTTATAAAAATCAAGAAAAAATTAATGAGTAAAGTAATAAATAGTTATGGATAGCTATTAAACCGAAATTAAAATATTTATCGGGTGACCTTTTTTGTGCCATTATTAACTGTTAAACCAGTTGAACTTATAATATTAAAGGTAAGACTTCTAGAGTAGGGCACCCCGGATATAGATAAAATTATAATATATTAATATCGTAATTTGTTACTCGCTAAGACTTGTGGATATTAGGTATGTCTCGGGCGATTGTGAAATTCTGCATAATCATAAATTATAAGTCGTTGGACCACAAATGTAAAAAAATCTTGTTTAGAACCGATATTTTTAAATTAACTGATAATAATTAATAACACATATTTTTACGATCTAAATATTATTCAACCACGGTCCAAAATCAATCGATTCAAGATTGTAGTTTCCAGTGAAATTAATATGAAAATTATTTGACTCAAAGTGCAAATTGGTTATTATTATCATCTTCCTTTAGTATAATCGCGTTTGATTTAAATTATTGCATCTCATCTGGATTCCTACGACATATATTTTATCGAAGTTGATTTCATACGTCGTGTATATGTATAAAATATAATAATATGTACCTATAGGTTAATTTGAATAATATATGTATATGAATATACTTTAAATGGACGATTAAATCTATGGCAATACTCTAGTGAAAAGTCTTAAGTCATGAAATTGCGAAAATAATAATAATAAAAAAATACTCCCACGGTATGGAATGAAAATGATATCTTTCTCTCTTTTTGTCCCGTGTAGGCATATAATACCTAATACGCATGTAACAATATATATTTGGATGGTGAGTGCGGATAAAGTGAATAAGTAAATTATGGAAATCATTTTTATGACACTATATAATATAAGGTATATATCTTGTAAAAAAAAAATTCTCATGTTTTTTATTACCAAATTAGAAATAATTTTTATTTCTTATATGATATTAATTATGACTGATGAAGTTCTATATCAGACAATATACAGAATAAAATATAATGAGACATGTATTTTTCGTTTCCTGAAAACCAAGCAATAGTGTTTTTGACTTATTCCTTTTTATCACACACCGTATTGTTTCACCAGATTTCAATTATCTGTTTTTAAATTAATTTTCTAAATTGAAATCATGTTGGAAGTAGTGTCAATGGATGCTTACTTCCCTGAATAGTCGTCCAGCTTAGTTAAAATATGTCAACACCATTACTTATTGTATTTTTTTTTTTTTGATATTGAACCCGCCAACTATGACCATTTATAGCTGATTTTTTGTTTGTAGGGGGAGAAACGGTTGGTTGAAACACATTTGTATGCATACACACATGTGTGCAAGGATTTGTAGCTAAAAATCCCGGGTGGTCACCCATCCGGCAGCTAGGAACTCAGAGCATTTCCGCAGTTGAGTGTACAGACCACTTCACACCAAGCCACACTTATTGTACTATATTTGTATACAGATTGTAAATTTTTCTAATAATAATAAAAAAAGGAATAGGTACCAAAACGAATAAAAACGCAGAATAACACTAAATTTATATCGTACATAAAATATTAATTTTAGAAACAGCTTCGAATAACCTTGTCTTGTACATATCAGTATAAATTGTGTAGTTGATAACAGAGGCATCAATTGTTCTAGAACCTTTTCATCCTAAAATATATAAAAAAGTATTTAATTAGAACTTTTTCATTCCTATCTATTGTTTTTAATAATTATAGCTGAACCCTTTTCAGAATAATGCTTTCTCATTGCTGCCAACCTTCTAATACAAACCGATGTAATAATTATGAAACATTAAGATATATATCTCAATCAGAAAATTCTGTTGACATTTATTAAGTTATAGATAGTATTACTTTAAATTAATATAATTAAGTTGAAAGGGAAGTCACTCCGTTCTGTATCCATGATATAGATAAAACTACGCAATTTTATCAATTATTGTGTGCAATAATATATTACCATACAATAATATTGTACTATATTAGTGTAAAACAAACTAAAAATATATCCATGAAAATATTAACCATGACAAAAATTCAATAATGTTCGATGATTAATTGTACATTTTCACATATGCAATAATAAATGGTAATAAATACACAGGTGTCTATTATAAAGACATAGAGTGTTGTATGACGTTTATAAGTTATAATATTATACAAAATGGCTTGTACACCCACCGAGTTATTTTCGGTGAATTTATATTTATACACAGCATCACCCGACACACGTAATAATTTATTTAGGCCGTTAAATAAAATATATGTTGGTATATATATTTATTAGTATTTTTAACCACTTTAATAACACCATATATCATTTAAATGTATATATTATTATGTTGCTTTTTTTTTTTAGTTCATTTTACTCTAAAGTAAATAAAGTTATAATATATTATTTTATTTACGGTTTTTAGTGGTTTTTTTCGCTTTAAAATTTATGCGTATACATTTATGAATGGTTCATAGGTTCCGAGCAACTTTCATGGATTTCGATTATTATTTTGTAATCTCCTCTCACATGCACTCGTTATACCTACTATTGTGTATAAAAAACGTATTTATGGGTAGAGTAGGTAGGTATAATATGCACATTTTGCACTAATATATTATATTTACATGGTCGAACTGGTCTGCCTGTCGATGCGTTTAACGTTAATTGAATGTTTTGGTGCAGTTCAATGGTTCACCGTATACTTCATAATTAAAAAAATAAACAAAATAGGTAAATTTGATTCACAAACGATGCAAAAATTAACACGAAAATAAAGATTGAAATGCACAAAAAAACGATATTCTAAAAATGTACGAACATTTTATTTTTAAAATTTGAACCATTTAATTTTGAAATAAAAAATAATTTCTTGTTAAAGTTGTAAAAATATAATTTATATAGTTATCACGCTATATATGTACCATCTTTAATTTACCCCAACAACGATTATTGATAACATTTACCAATTACCTGGAATACACCAGCTCCCTATAGGCTAATAATATTAGTAATTAATTATATATATTATATATAATTAATATTTGTAAAAATGATTACTATAAACGTCACATTATTATATTTGTTATTAAATTATTGAAATCTATTCATATTGTATTTAAGTTTATTTTTAATATTTTCAATTTAAAAAAAAAAAAATCCATTAATTGATCTATCAGAAACTCTTTTTAAATTTTTGTTCTATAGGATCTGATTAATTTTCATAGAATGGCCATCTAATAAATTAAATCAAAATTGAAATAAATGTATTTATCATTAATTTAAAATTTAATTCAGTCAATATTTGTTAGGGCCATAGCTGTGGAATCAAAATGAATGAAAAAATACCTAAATATAGTTAAAAAAATAGTTGTTGTTATTGCTTAAAATAAACATACATGTTATATTGTGCATGGGTGAACCGGGGTGCTTAAATATTTGAAATGAGTTTTTAATTTCCGCATAATATAGTTTGTCAATGTTGAGTCCGGATTCATTTAAATGTGATTTCGCTGAAAAATGTAGTGTCTCCTATAAAGTCCTAAGCCACGTCAGTACCTAGTCCAGTTTAGTGATACAGGTATATTAAAGTAACTATTAATTGAAAACTCAAAGTAGGTACCAGCTTTCTTATTGCCTACAATTTACCAAACTTTTTTTCATAAAAATATAATTTTTTTAATTTATTATGATTAAAGTTTTTAATTGTATTCTAGAAACAGAATACAGTAGGCATACACAAATACATAATACGCTCATGTAAAATGTTGATGTATAATTAATCGAATATTGAAACCAATATAATATACTCCGTTATACTCCGTAGTTTTTAGGTTTTTAAACATAAGTTTCGAACACTTTCTTCGTGTTCGACCGTTATAGTTACCACTACACAGTTCCGATTATTAATATTACAGTATTTATTTATTGTCTGCAGTTGCTGTACATGAACTGTGGATGGAATTATAGTTTATTGCGTTGTGTTAAAACAAGTTTAGAAACCGTGAATTTAGCACTCTCGCTGAGTGAACTTTTCTTACTTGTTTATATGTTCTATGTATCTAAAAATAAACATCAAATTATTATTTAGTATAAAAATTATAAATTAAATAAATTAAAAACCTTAAAAAAAATTAATAAAATTAAGTATATTTTTTTTGTAAAGATATTGTGTTAAAAAATTTAAATCATTATATAGGTAGTTTATAGGTACTAGATATAACATAGGAATTGACAGAAAACGTGTGATTAATAATTATAAAAAATGTATAACTCCGTATACTTGGTTTATCGTATACCTATTAATCGGATACCATTTTTCGGTATTTCATCGCACGAGAACAGTTAGTACATACGTAATAATAATAAATTATAATATACATATTGACATAAGAGCACCTATTATTATTACACTATTTTATTATAGTTTATAAAGCGCTATCTAGTTTCTTATTTTATCCAACTTCCTATATCATAATATGATTTATTATTTATTAAAGTAGTAGTGTTGTACAACTACGTTTTAGTATAGGTACGTTCGCTTTTTTATGAACACATTACTTGTCTTATATATTATGTATATTTAATGTACCACTTAATATTTTGAACGAGCACCAACAACTTATATGAACCACCACCATTACAAGGGTCAATCATTTTCTGTACGATAAATATATTTTTATCAGACAATCACACATAATATTGCCACAGTTGTACGTACGTATATACAATTTGGTTTAAGATGGTTTTTGTTTCAGGTATAGTATAATATTAAATTAAACCAATTAAATTATTTTTTTTCTATCATCTCCTAATCAAGAGTTTATAAGGTAATCGTCACTATATTATATCTTACCAGTCAAGTACCAGCGGTATAGTAACTTTTTGGAATAATTAGAATACTTTTAAAATAGCTCATATACAGTTAGGTCCTGATTTAGTAGATGCTATAGTACATATATAATATT